>NC_045170.1:17354353-17466853 GCF_900700415.2 Clupea harengus
CTTTACCTCTCTCTCTCTCTTTACCTCTCTGTGTCTTCATCTCTCTTTACCTCTCTGTGTCTTCATCTCTCTCTTTACCTCTCTGCATCTCCATCTCTCTCTTTACCTCTCTGCATCTCCATCTCTCTCTCTGCGTCTCCATCTCTCTTTACCTCTCTCTCTCTTTCTCTCTTTCTCTCTCTCACTTCCTAGCCGCCACGCCAACTCCTGTATTTATGTCTAAAATTATACCCACCCACCCGCCGGGTCTGTCTGCCACTCTGTTTCCACGTATCAACTTCTGGAGCAAACAGCTCAGCCCCCCGTGTCCTCTAACCACTCCCCAGTCCTTAAGGTACCGCCAAGGTGACTCACACCACGTGCCTGGCTCTGTCCGAGAACCTGGTCTCGTGCTTAGTCCTCCCCCCACCTCCCCCCTCGTGGAGGTGGTGACTCAGTGAGACGGATGTGTGTTGCTGACAGGTGTGTCACAGCGAATTGTGTGCTAGCGCAGTGGAGGTTTCATTAGCGTTCCGTTACCGAGGTTTGTCTCACCCTGTCGGATGAAGCGCCTGGTCCTGATAGGGGCTGTGAATTGCCCCAGGAAATCTGCTCGCATGACAGGCGCATTCTCTCTCACTGAGCGAGTTATATGGAGTGTGTGGGGGGGGATGAAAAGGCAGAGATTTAGTGAACAGCGGTGTGGTGTTAAAAGCAGGTAAGTGGTGGGAAACAAGTCATCCGATGGAGAAGGCTAGATTCAACTGGTGGGAAAGAAAAGAATAGGTGAGCACACAACAAGCAGCAACAAGACGCACTGATTATAGTGTAGGATTTCCAGGGTTGAAGAGAATCTAAAATAACCACACTGATTAAACAGAAGAAACACTTCACCACTACTCCCCCAATTAGTTATTATTAGTCCCCCAATTATTAGTCCCTCTTCTGTATTATTTCTAACACAATATCCCTCTCTCCCCCTTCTTCTCTGGCCCTTTGCAGACGGCGATGGACCAGCTCCACATGCACTTCACCCAGGCCATCCACAACACCGTCTTCCAGGTGGTGCTGGGCTACGTGGAGCTGTGCGCTGGCAACGCCGACACCAAGTTCCAGAAGATGCAGTACAGAGACCTCTGCACGGTACTTTTTCCCCTTACTCCCCCTCATATGAATCAGACTCTCCGCTATCCAGAACTGTGGTGGTGTATGAAACCAGCTCAATTGGGAAGTTTTGTAAAAGGTATTTCTAGTGTTGAAATTGGTTCAAACGGGATGGGAGAAAAGAACGATTGAAATGAGCTGTAGTAGTTAGAACCCTTGAGCATGTGGACCTCTGTGAAGTTACACTGAATATACCCGGCCACCAGATCCACATCCAGGCCGGCATTTTTTCTAGTTGCTAAGAAACCCTTAGCTTTATCTTTTATCTTTTAGTTGTGTCAGCAGACTCGGACAGTTTTATTGTAAATGGGAGCTGGAAGTCTTGTTAATCAGTGGAAGTAATTGTATGATAGGATCTAAGAAAAGCATCACTTACTGCAGCTGATGTACAGTACATTGAATGCCTGCAAGAACAAATAAGGATGACAGAATCATTTACTTAGCCATGGTGGTAATAATAGTGACAGTATCCTTTATTTGCGTTGCACTGTTCCAGGTGACCTAACAAACAGCTGACCTAACAAAACAGGTCCATAAATACACATAAACAGCATAGGAATAGGGGAAGCTGACAGGCAGTGCCTAAATGTATGCATGAAGCTCTGCGCAATAAGTGTAGGCAAGGGCAAGCTATAGCCAGTGCTGCACATGAGCCCATGCTAAGGTGAACCTCCTTCTTGTGTGAAGCTCTGCTGCGGAGTAAAGTATGGGACATATGGAATGTATAGGAAACGGAATGCAGTGATGCATTGCCAGGGACGACTGAATATTTCGCTTCACGACGTCGGTAATTGTATTCACAGTATGTTCTGTTGAGAACAGGTGGCCGTTAATCCATAAAGAGGCAGTATAAATCAGCAAATGAAAATGACAGTGTATGCATGTATGCATTAAAAACGTGTGCTAACACAACAGCTGTAGCCATACCCAGTGATGTGCCTGACCCGGTCATGAGGTGACCTACCTCTCTGTGGTGAGTCCTGTTGTGTAACACAGAGACAGCCCTGGGTGAGATCTCTCTAATGCACATAGCCCCGATGGTACGCCCCCTTCAGCAGAGCTAAATGGAAAATGGTCCATTTCATGTCGATCCACAAAAGGAGGGAGGGAGAGAAGAACAGGGAGGGAATGGTGAGGGAGAGATGCAGATGGTGACAGAGAGGAGGAGAAAAAAAAAGGATAGCCATGAGGATACAGATGATGGGTGTATGGAAAGAAAAGAAAGAATAGAATGGGAGAATGAAACAGTAGAGGAGAAAATACAGAGAAAAGAATAGGAAAGTAACACCTCAAAAGGTGAGAGACAACGTGTTGACAACATAATAGAAATTGCAAACGTAGATAAAAGAAACAAAAAATGAAAGGAAGGAAGCAGAGAGGAGAGGGGAAACCTGGAGAAAACAGCATGGGAAAACAAGGAAAGCTCAGAGAAAGAGAAAGAGAGATAGAGGGAGAGTGAGAGAAATAGAAACGAGAGAGATGGAGGGAGAGGGAGCACGATGAAGACAGCAGACCAATGGAAACAGATAGTGCTTGAAAGGTTTTCATTCACAGTGTTTATGGGGTAATTAATTTCCGCACTCATGGGGAACGTGCTCAGTGGAGGCAGCCTCTTAAGTCCAAGGCTCTCCAGAGGGGGGGCCCTCTCTGCCCAATCCGTCTGGAAATGAATAGCTCTCTCTCTCCCGCTCTCTCGCTCTCTCGCTCTCTCTCTCTCTCTCATCCACAACACTGTGCCACTGCTGAGCCCTGTGCCTATCGAGTGTAATAATGGAGATGTCTTTGCCAGAACCTTTTTTACGACCTAATTTAATGCTGTGTTTCAAATGAATGGCCATTCACCTCCTCAGGGGTGGAGGATTTCATCTGAGCAAATTCGACGTGAAATCTTTGAGACGGACAATAATCTGTCGGTAGCCAGCCATTCCCTAATTTGTTCTGCCTGTTCCAATTCAAAACTTGCGGTGTCTCCATAACTCATGAAACTAATCTGGCTAAAGTATCTTGCATGACATTACAATTCAAGCATGGGTTTGGTTCAAATTCGTCCATTTTGGAAAACATATTTCAGTGAGGACATCGACTCATATCATGACAGTAAGGAGTTACCTTTCAATTAAGTTATTTTGGGTGCTGCTATAGCAAGATTTTTTTTAACAACCTTGTCCAATTTTGTCCTCGTCAGGCATCCATTTCAGTGCCAAACTAAAGCTACACACACAATAGTCTTATCAAAAAGTACAGGCATAGACATTGACTTGCGACTGCTCTCCTCCAAATAACCTGCACCTCTTATTTAAGAAGATTCGAAGCGTCCCATCTTTATTTTGCTCATTCAGAGCTGAGAGAAAAATGAAATGTGGGTGCCTTCATGACCCATCAGTTTTCTCATTTCCCAGCAGAGCGAGGGCCGTGCCACTGAGGACATGTTTTGTGTTGTCTTTTCAGACACATTTTGACAAAAAAAAATGAGATGCCAGATGGTACCACCTCCAGTTTTTTTATTTATTATTTAATTTAAAGTGTTCCCTGGGAATAAAGAGGATGTTATCTGTTCAATCTCAAGAACAGGGCTTTGCTACTCCTCGATGTAACATGAACTCGATTAACCGGCCCATAGCGAATTACTATATGCATGAAAAATCTGTAGAATACCATCGGAAAATTACCTCAGTTCACATATGAATCATCTTTTAGGCTCATCTGTGGGTAGGGCTTCTTTTGGTAAATCAGAATGAGATTAGTGCTGTGGGAATTAAGGAGTCTTACTCGTGTTCGGGTACCATCCTCGGCAAGGTTTGTGTAGGAGGGATTTCCATATCCTGTCAGTCAGAGGTAAGCTTTTTGCCTTGTGACACGGTCATGATTATAATATGCAGCCTCACCTGTTTCAATATTGCAGTCTTATGTAAATCATACTCACTCATACTCAGATATTCTATGTCTTATATTTAGAGAGCAGGGCAGCCAATGGCTGGTATATATAATGCTGATTCATGTTGTTTTTTTTATTTTGTATCTGATCAAATTGAGTTCACTTAGTCTTTAAGTCTTACTGTTTATCTATCATAATCTTTTCTATTCATCGTCCGTCAGCAGCCACACTCAAAATGGCATTTAATCAGCCAAATCAACCGGTTGACCACTCGTTACTACTTTCGGTGTAGTCTCTGCATAGACACAGTATTTATGCATCTATGATTCAGATCTATCTTCATATACTATTTTTTATCCAGCCAACTGTGGTATTTGTACACAAGCAATTCATCTGGGAAGAATTCTCTCCATATTTCCATGCTTGTTTTTCTTTTTCTTTTTGGATTCATTGGAATGATCGCTGTCTACCCTGTGAGACTTAAGCATTGTCAGCTCGCCGCTAAGGTCTGGTGCATTCTACTTCAGTGCCCAGATGTCCTGACTACAGATTGATTCAGCATGTCACACACACACAGGCATCGTGATTGATTGGACTGGAAGGCAAGCCATTGCACAGAACTATCTGCATGTTAACTAGTGGAAAAATGGGGTCACCCAATGTGTACTTGTCTTATAACAGCTCAAAGGACTCCCCTGAAGTGTGGGGTTTCGCCGTAATGTATTGTCGAACAATTTGTACGTCATTATGGATATGTATGTCGACTCTCAAAACCTCTGAGGATATCTTATGCTCCCCCCCACCCCAAACCCCCCACACCCCCCATCAACTTGTACCTCTTGTTGTCAGAATGTTGGAGTATGTTTTTGTGGGAAAATGGCCCTGTTTGAGGCTTCTACTCAGACAGCTCCTTGGCTCTGCGAGGCTTCGGTCTCTCCGGTCCAAGACAGTCTCCTTCACGACAGCCGAGCAGCCATCACGGTGACTTCATGCAGCAGATTCGGAGGCCGCCGGGGGACCGCTATGCAAATCAGTCCGCCCACCAGCAGCCCTCTCCTGACCTTTCACCCTGGAGTCGTGCAAATTAAAATTCAAGGCAGAGCGGATGCCACTGGCAAAGGTCACTCTCCTAATGCGGGGAAGAGGAAACGGCTGATGAATTTTACATCACTCCGTCTTTACCTGCTTCGTTCTGTCTCTACCTTGTGTACCCCCCCCCCCCCCCCCCCCCCCCACACACACACACACTGCTTTTTAGCCTTCCTCCATTCTAATGCTACGCTCAGTTTGGCCTTGGGTAAACACATGTAGAGAGACAGCCCCCCCCCCCCTCCATTCACTGGAACATGTCCACTGCAGCTGGTTCACTGCCCTGTTTATGATACAGCATGAGCACAATAATGAACAGGTTTGACCCTGACCTGCACTGACCTTCTCAGTCTGTCCTAGAAGGGTCTGTTGGCCACCATGCAAGCACTGTTTTTCTTTTCGTCTCCTTTTTTCTTGTTTTGGGCACAGCATGAATAGATGGTATTCTTAAGATGGCATCTCAGGCCGTGGTGAAGTTGGGGGTGGGTATGCAGTTCACTGCACGTTTTCCCCTGAGACTAGTTTATCTAGTTTATCTAGTTTATCTAGTTTATCTAGTTTATCTAGTTTATCTTCAGAATTGGAATTGCTCCTTAAAATGAATTACGTTGTGTGTGTTTCATTTATTGTTCTATTTTTTGGGCCACCCACTTCGAAAGACGATGAGATGCCGAATCATTTTTTTCCCTTTTCACACCAACATGAAAAAGAGAGTTGGAAACAGCACAGAGGGAAGATTTCGACAGAGAATTGAGTCAGGGCTAGCCATCTCGTTGTGTTCGACCTTGTGAACATGCCGATCCCCCTGCACAGAGCATTAAGTTACATTAGCTGTGTGCTCTTTTCAAGTCTGGTGCTGCAGACACTAAATGAGCATGAATAGATGGTATTCTTAAGATGGCATCTCAGGCCGTGGTGAAGTTGGGGGTGGGTATGCAGTTCACTGCACGTTTTCCCCTGAGACTTCATTAGGAAATTGACCTTGGAATCGTTTCACCGAATCATTTCATGTGTGACACCTCGGCTTTGCATTCCACTGCACCGTTCATTATCTTGAGAAAGTTTGCTCATTTCTGCGGCATGTTTTTCCCCTTGATAACTGAATTAATAAGGTCCTTGCTGCTCGGCTTTGTGCCGTGTCTCATTTGTAAAGAGCACCTGCCTTCATTTGCTTTTTCCACTGCTATCGGTAACACAGCAGACAGTGTCTTCTCTTTTTTTCCTCCTCCTACTCTTCCGACAAAGTTCTGAGAGTTTTTGTTCAGGATATCGAAGCATTCAGCGCTATCAAAAAATAGCTTATCAGTCTTCAGCCTTCTGCCCCACCCCACAAGTGTTTTCCCCCCCTACTCTGGCCGCTCTTTGCACAGAATAGCAATGAATATGTAATCATCATTAGCAAACAGGGAAACTCTGCGCCTTTCGGCTAGCTCGATGAGTGTGCTAACTCCCGCTGTCACTGACTGAGCCTTTGGGGTGCCCGGCTCTGTACCTCACATTAAATCATTTAATTATGCAACCACTCGCTAAAGCCTGTTAATGCAAGTCAGGCAGCATAGCACTCTACTCCTGCTAGGAGAGAGAAAATGTCTTAAGTCATAAAATCAGGTAGAGTTTAGATGAGGTTGTGTGGCTTTGGGAGTGTGACTTAGGAACTATAACTCTTAACACTTAAGATAAACCTCTTTTTGTTTGTTTGTTATTGTGATGCCTCATTGAGGTTTCATTACAATTTGAGTTATTGTATTAGGCCCCATCTGCAGTTCCTGCAGCTGCACAGAGAGAGATGACCTTGTTAGGAGGGTTAGGAGGAGGTTAGCTGTGTGTTGACTGACTGCAGTACTTGTCTGCTTTCTGAGTGAACCTGCCCCACCCAATCCCTATCCACCCAACCCTTGCTGCAGATGGAAGGAGAACATTTGATTAATTCCATCCATTAGCTTGGCGACCGCTACGCCAACATGCATTGATAAGGGAAGGAACACGCTGGCAGCATTAGCATTCGCTGTGAATGAGAGAGAGAGAGAGAGAGATAGACACATCGCTTCTGAGAGAGAAATGTATCTGCCAATGTGAGCTGCCATCCGGGGTCACACATGGACACCACGGCGAGCCACAATAACTCATGTGGAATTGCTACACCGTGGAGCTTTGTGTTTCTGTGCATTTGTATGTAGGGCAGAGAAAAGGCTGGGGAGTGAGTGTGAATGCATCATGAAATCCTTCTCTAATGAGCAGAGATATGAAGGCTTTATGTGACGGGGTGGCACCATATGGAAGCTGCTCCTTTTGGCTGTTTATAGGCTCTGTGATGCACCCTGCCTCACTGTTGAGGATATCACGATCTCATCAGTGGCTGGTTTGTGATAAGTACCTTAGGGAGGCTGAATTGCAATCTAGATTTCTGTGCATTTGAAGAGACTATTGTGAACGTCATCTCATCAGCCTGAAGTATGAGGTAAAGGAGGCCTGCTTTACCTTTCTTTGTGGCCATTATTTGTTTAAAATGTCCACTTTCACAAAGAAATATGGGGTCATTGAGACTTAATTATAAGAGATGCCACTGGGGTCTTGATTACATGCTGGACATTGTTTCTCTTTCTATAGTGAGCAGCAGTTCAGTGCTCATTTAGTTGCTTTTATTGTTGCAGTATAGTTTTAGGAGAGGGACGTAATGGGACGTAATGGCAGCCTAGACTGCCTCTTGAATTGTCTACATTTTGCTGGGACTGAATTAATGCGTTGGATTTTCCAGTATGAAGCCTCCGTTGATGGAGGAGGAGGGGGTGGGGGGGTGGAGCGACTTTGCTGGCTTTGCAGATCTCCAAGAGTGCTGACACTTTTATTTTTCACTTTCTTTTCTCTGCACTTTTCACAACAACATGGTTGGGTCTCTCGATGAAGTGAATCAGCTAAAACAGTCGGTCGTAGAGTGTGTGGGGTGTGGGGTGTGGGGTGCAGGCTTTTTTTGTAAGTATCTCCTTTCACAGAACCAGCCCTCCTTGTCATCCATCCAAATACTCCCTTCACCTAAAGTATGACAGTGTAGTGAGGGATCAGTGCCTTGAGATCAGGGACACTGGAACATGCAGCAAGGACCTGGGTATGACCTTTTATAGTGATACCATGTAGCCAAGTAGAGGTAAGTGAGGTGACCTGGTGTGTTGGCAGCTGATACCTTGAATGAGCGGCAGATCTATTTCCACTCACCAGAGGCGTTCTCCACTCCCCTTGCCCCTGGGTGTTTGCCTTTAGCCTCCGATAGCCCAGGGTGACAGCCACTGAGAGGATGTCATTTCCTCTTATCTGGGATTGCTGAAGATCAGCCACCCACCTCTTACCTTGGATGCACCCCCTACCCCCCTGGTCCTCATCACCCAGCAACAGCGCCTGGTTTCAGCTCCCGTTGCAATCGAGAGGGCAAGAGAAGCAGACACGTTTGTGGGAGGCACCCGGTCCCCCCACCACCACCAATCACAATGACTATTACCATTTTCCATTTCATTTGCGGGTAGCAATTTGTTTTCTGGATTCATATTAATGTTACCACATGTTACCCACCCGCTCCATCCATGCAGATTAAGAATGGAAATGAGTTTAGTGTAGTCCAGTGCTGTCGAGGTCACCCAGACATTTGGTCCAGCGACAGTAAAGCTGTGATGAATGGGCCTGAACACTGTGAAAATCCTCTCCCTGCTGTTGTCTGTACATCAGCAAATACAGTCATGAAAGGTTTGCATAGGCTTAAGCAAAGACAGTCGAGCAGCACTGCTCGCACATTGGATGTACCTCATTCAAGGTCATGGATCTAATGAATTATGTTGAGAGGATTTATATTGGCTAGTTTATCTTCAGAATTGGAATTGCTCCTTAAAATGAATTACGTTGTGTGTGTTTCATTTATTGTTCTATTTTTTGGGCCACCCACTTCGAAAGACGATGAGATGCCGAATCATTTTTTTCCCTTTTCACACCAACATGAAAAAGAGAGTTGGAAACAGCACAGAGGGAAGATTTCGACAGAGAATTGAGTCAGGGCTAGCCATCTCGTTGTGTTCGACCTTGTGAACATGCCGATCCCCCTGCACAGAGCATTAAGTTACATTAGCTGTGTGCTCTTTTCAAGTCTGGTGCTGCAGACACTAAATGAGAACCTAAATGTACCTGCCACTTGCGCTGGGCAAGCTTTTTAAAGGTGACTGGAGAAAACCAACAAAAAGTCGATGTTTGGCCACTCTGTGTGTTCATAACTCTATCAAGTCTTTGTGGGAAGTTACAGTCCGGGAACAAATTCACAAGTTATCCAGGTTGTTGGGCCAAACGTGTGTGAAGAAATGGCTTCTATTTCAGCTGAAAGCGCTCCTGGTGTACTAGTGTCCCTGTGCATGATGGTTACGTTTCTAATCTCCTGGCAGTTTCTCCAAACCCGCTTCCTCAGATAACCCGCCTTCATGGAGTACAATGTGGTCTGGAACATTGCCATTGGATTCCAATCAGACAATGAGTATTGATAATGAATGCTAATGTATATTGAAACTGATTGAATCACTAACGGTAAAATCACACAGCAGTGTAAAGCTAAATAGGGGCAGTTAGTAAATCGAACTTGTTGAACATGATGGGGATATGAGCCATGCCTTTATCTCACCTGAGTCCTATGCAGCCTTTATTCGAAAGGCCATCTTCTTTGCCATCGTTGCCAATTGATTGGTATTCCAAAATGACACAAGACTGGTTCCTTCAGTCACTCCCTTCCAAATTGTAATACCTGTAAAATGTGATCTGGGGAGATAAATGAATATGAAACACTGCTTTGTTGCACATACACACACACACACACACATTGAATAAGAAAAAAAAAGCTTTCAACAGGAAGTGTGGTTTGTAGGTTACACTGATGAGTATTCCTGGTATAGTGAACAAATGGAGCTTAAAATTACCACAGACGTCAGATGGTGCGGTATAACGGCAGCATCCAAATCTCTCAGTCCTAGTCAAGGCCAGACAGACGCGCCTCCGAAGTTACCTTTGGATATTAGCCACCATAAATGTAAACTACGACTGAGTGCATCCATCATTGCTGTGTCTATTTTTATTGACTCCCTCACGCTCCGCTCGTCTCTTTCAACATTTCCTGAAAATGTCACACTCAGATTTAGTGGACTGGGTCGGACAGCGCCCCGGCAAACTTGAGGGGTAACGCTCGGTTAGCTTTTGGAAAACCCAAACCTCTGAAGAGAACCGCCGGCTCGGATCAGATCGCCTCGCCTCGCCTCGCCTTGCCTTGCCTTGCCTTGCCTACTCTCAGTTGGACGTGCCATGATACAAAAATGCAGTTCCAACAGCAAAGCTTTGCTTTGCCTCCTCTGGGTTGTGGGGCTGTGTGGCAGTGGTGGGTTTTTTCAGTCCCCTACCCCCCCCCCCCCCCCCAACAGTGTTTTCATGTAATTCAGTTGTTGCTCCGCAGCTGCAGGTTCACGCCGCTGCTGTCTTAATAAAACCCCCATCAGGAACTGCATAATGAAAAAATACCTGCGCCGTGTTGCTGTCTTAGTGTGCAATTAACGGAGTAATTAATTCTGTAATTATGGAAGTCGTCAGGCTTTACTCGCCAAGGATGGTACTTGGACACGTGGCTCTAGGATTTAAGCAGCCTGACAATGCTGGATTGTTCACACAATGTGCAGACTGTCGGGTCATGTCAGTCTAAATGCTGATTACTGATAATGTCCTAGCAGAGTCTATTCATATGCTAAAGCTTTCCAGGTGATGGGGGGGGTAATGTTTTCTATGATTGAGTGCAGTGGAGATATTGTGACAGTGCGATGATGAAATGAGCCTTATCCCTCTTTTTCTTTCTATCTCTCTCCCTGTTCTTTTCTCTCTCTACCTGTCCCTCTCTGTCTCTGTTTCTTTCCCTGTACCTTTCTTTCCATCCCTGTCTCAGCACATCACCAACGACAGCTACATCCCCTGCCTGACTGACCTTTGCAAGGCATTGTGGGAAGTGATGCTGAGCTACCACAGGACCATGCAGTGGCATGAGGAGCACGATAAGGAGGAGGCGGCCACCCCTGACCCAGGTACAGCTTCCGTCCACTACCCGCATTCCGGCCATATACTTCACAAGATCCAAGAGATCCCTCTAGGCTTTTAATTTTGAATTGCTGCTGTATTGAGGTTTTATTTGTGTGACACCTTAACAAATGGACAATGCTGAAAAGTAGTAGTCCATGGAAAGTCTCTAATGAGTCTCTATCTGAATTTCTGCTCACCAAAACATGTGTTCCTTTGTGTCCTATAGTAACCCTGATATTGCCTACTAGCCCCTTGTTAAACTACTCAGGTCCTCGTACTGCACATCTTTGCTGCTTGCCAAAGATCCCCAACCTTAGTCCTTGATCGCAGTCAGAAGGCTATCCTAAGCAAAGGTTTGACTTTCCCATGCCATGACTTTTCCTGGCGTCCTCTCTTTCTGCAGACGTGGCTAACCCCTGCTCGCCCTGTTGGCTCTGATTAAAGACTGCGGTGTGGCGCAAGATTAACTGCTTTTGGGCAGGCCAGTGTACAGTCGACTTCGGACGAGTTTTTATCGGCAATCCTAAATCAATTTGAACCTGACTCAATGGTGGGGAGTCGAACATGGACGTTTCAGTTTTTTTTGGGGTTATTTTTTTTGGGGGGGGTGCGGTGTGTTGGTTTGGTTTGGCTTTTTATTAGAAAGCACTCTTCCTTCCCGGGATGGATTTACAAGCCTATTTACGTTGCTCGTTACAACCCGGGCCTCGCTCTCCCCTTTATATGAAGGAAAGCGGCTTTCAAGCGGACCAATGGGTTTTGGCCAGTGTTCACCAGCAGGGTCGGCCAGGTAATTGAGAGCACGGCGGTGTTGATAGTCAAGTTAAATGTATTCCACGTTGCACGCTTCGCTGCCCAACCCCTTTGTGTGTGTGTTTTTAAGGTCATCGAACAAGCCTTGAGTAGATTGCCGTTTGTACTTGGTCGACTCTGACATTGGCAATCCATCTAAGCACTCCAAAGATCGTGTAAATGTTGTTGCTAACGGAGGGAGAGACAAAGAGAGGTGGTGGGAGAAGGGAGGAGAGAACGAGAAAGTGAAAGGGAGAGGGCAAGTGGTTGCACAACATTCATTCATTTACTCAATTCAGTATTCACTGAATACACAATTGCGAATAAATATGATGGAGAGCCGACATTATTAGCTATTTGCCGAGCTGCAAGCCTTACATTTGGTTATTCATCGCAGCATTCTGTTGAGTCATTCCATTTGCGACAGTTTATTTTTCTGTCGCTACACACTGTGGCTTGACTGTTCACAAGAGGGTTTTATGCTGAATATTTAAAGTCACAAATGAAACCGAAGACCTGGAAAAATGTAAAAAAAAATTCAAGGACTTTTTGCATCTCGAGCATACAAAGGGAATTAATCTTGGAGAATGTAAGAAAAGAGATTAAATGAATGACTCACTCCGTTAGTTTTGCTGATAAGCCGTTCCTTTTTTCCGTCTCAGTTATAATGAAGAAAACGTCTTTAAGTGAAGCACTGGCAAGGTCTAATAAACAAAGTATTAATAGCATCACTCTTTTTATTCTGATATCAGTTTGCCGCTGATTCCCTTTTCTCTTTCTCAGTTATCTCCACCCTATCTATAAGTATGCGTGTCTCCTTTGTGTTGATCATCTTTTTCCTTCACCTACTCTCCTCTTTCTGTTGCCCTTTTACCAACCTGCTTTCATTTTCTCCCTCTCTCTCACTATCGCAAGTTAGTCATTTGTCTCTCACTGTCATCATATGTCTTTTTCTCAGTTCTCTCTACCCTATCTAAAAGTATGTGTATCTCTTTTGTCTTGATCACCCCTCTGTCTTCTTTTGGTCACTCTTCCTTTTAATTAAGAAGCATTATGGCTATAAAGCCCCCACACTTACGGGCTACATTGCCCGAGGGGACACAGGTTCAAGTCTGGCCTGATGTCATTTCCCAATCCTCTCCCCACCTCTTCTCCGCCTCGCTTCCTGTCATAGCTTCACTGTCCTGTCCAAATAAAGGCATAAAAAGCCCAAAAATAAATCTTTGAAGAAGCATTATGGATACTTACCCTAAAAAATATTCAAAAACCTTGCAAACACCACCAAGAGCCCAGCTGGCACTGATACATCTTTCTAACGTGCTAACTGGGTTCTTTTGGTGATATTGTTGGTAATGACGTGTTGTGAAGGCTTGTGCATAGTGCGTAGCCTGGATGGCTAGTGGGATCAACAGGTGTGTTTATCTGACCTTCACATGACCATATTCCATCACAATTCATTTGAAGGCGATACCAAAAGCTCATAAAAAAACATACCTCAAAAATTGGGATTGCAAAAGTTGTAGCTTTAAGTTCACCCTACTCTCATTCTTCCTGTCTCTCTCCCAATCACGTCTTTTCTCTGTCTTCTTTCTTCTTGCTGTTGGAAGCTCTTTCTCTCTCCATCTCTCGCTCTGTCTCCCACTCCTCTCTGTCTCACCCTCTCTCTCTCTCTCTCTCTCTCTCTCTCTCTCTCTCGCTCTCACTCTCTCAGTGAGGCTAAGGAAGAGTCTGTAAGTCGGGAGGACACTGGAAGTAAGCAGTTGCTGCCTGGACAGGCTTATCTGTGGAAAAGTGTGGCCATCTTGCTTGTGTCATCAGTTAGATCTCCCTGCTTTGATGCTTCAGGCTGGAGAGGCAGAGCCCCCCCCCCCCCCACCACCACCACTTGCACACAACAGGGGCACTGGAAGCGTGGGGTGGGGGGTGGTCATTTTTCCTTGCACTTTCGGCTCTCAGAATCAGCAACACTTTCCACGCTACAATAACCTAATCAAGTTATAATAGACTGATTTGTTAATTTGTGTGTGTGTGCGTCTGGGGGTGGATGGGGGGGGGGTTGGTTGGTTGAGATTAACAAACATAGGCTACATGTTAAAATAAATCTAGCAACAGTAAATCATGCAAATCATGTGTTTTTACGTCTGTGATTACTGAGCCCCCCCCCCCCGTTCCAGCTCCACTGGCATATCGTTTCCTTTATCATTGGGCTGTACTTTAGGTCTTTCTCTCTCCTCCCGTTTCTCTCTCTCTCTCCCTCTCTCTCTCTCTACTCTTCAAGGAGATAAATAGACACACAGTCCTGATTGATGTATGCATTTATATATATTTTTATGGTCCTTTTGTCCTTAGAAGCTGGGATGTGGGGAACCTCAATATGAACTGTAAAACTCACTGTGCCCATTGTTCCTTTTCAAAAAATGGAAAGGAATTAATTTCTGAAATGCTCACTGTTATGGTAGCGCTCTGCTCGAGGGTAATTGCATTTCTAGCAGGAACAACTGGGGATCTGCCATTGAGCTTACAATTTTGGGTTTGTGTTTGAAGTGCAAGCGGATGTTCGTTACATTTCCTGCTGGCCTTGATTGGTGGAGGGTGGGGGGTGAGTGGTGGGTGGTGGTGGTTGAGGTGGAGGCAGGGTTGTGATCCGTTATCTTTATCGTCCATGCAAGCTGTCCAGCTACAATCAGCCAGTTAAGCACTGGAATGATTTGTCATCAACTGTGTCCTTGCAGAAACTCCAAAATAAAAGTTATAGCTGTGTGCTTGTGCGTGTGTGTGTGTGTGTGTGTGTGTGTGTGTGTGTGTGTGTGTGTGTGTGTGTGTGTGTGTGTGTGTGTGTGTGTGTGTGTGTGTGTGTGTGTGTGTACACTTGTTTGTTTGTGTGTGTGTGTGTTTGTGTGTGTGTGTACACATTCTGTATGCACTTAACACACACACACCATTCACATATATATCAGTTCTCTATTCTTTCTTTCCCACTCTCTCTTGCTCTTTTGCAGAATTAATTGCTCACCCCTAGCCCCCTCTTTGGTGAAGGTTGAGAAGGCAAACGACAATATATCTCTAATTAATGTAATGCGCCCATAAAGCGCCATCATCCTTTTAATGGATGCAGTTATTTGCCCGTTATTGTTTATTTCGCTTTTGAAATGAATCCCATCTATCCTAACCCATCTATCCATCCTCCTTTTAATCACTCTCGCAATTCATTATTACAAGCCTGTGCTCTGGAACTCGCAAGTAGGGTAGAATTAGAGGTGACAAACCACCAGTGAGACACACAAGCGCATACACAAGTACACACACACATACACTAACACACACACATGCACAAAATTAACCCCCAGTGGAACCTCATGTGTTTGTCGGACGTCTCGGCATTAACCATTAAAAGCTGCTTATTTGGAGCTCACAGGCCGTACACGACCCCTCACCTGGCAGCTCTCTCCCCAATCACAGGGCATACACGTCCCCTCACCAGGCAACCCTCTCACCAATCACAGGCCGTAGACGACCCCTCACCTGGCAGCTCTCTCCCCAATCACAGGCCATACACATCCCCTCACCAGGCAACCCTCTCACCAATCACAGGCCATACACGTCCCCTCACCAGGCAACCCTCTCACCAATCACAGGCCATACACGTCCCCTCACCAGGCAACCCTCTCACCAATCACAGGCCATACACGTCCCCTCACCAGGCAACCCTCTCACCAATCACAGGCAACCATGGCCTGGAAGTCAGTGACCTTACCTCTGTAAGATCTGGTTGGAGTACAGGTTTAAACAAACAATGTACAACACAAACCAACACAAACCAACACAAAACATAGATGAGCTTTGCAAGGAGATGCTCAGCCAATCCATAGGATAGAAGATGCATAAACTTCACATTTGGGGATTGATAGCTCCACACAGGGTTTGTATATGTACATATGTACCTCTCCAGCCTTTGTGTTTTTCGTTTAGAAGGTTGTCGATTATCCTCTCATCTGTTAGGTCCATCAGACTGCTAAGCAACCTCGCCAGCCTCTCCTCCAGCTCCCAGTATGAAGAGAATACAGCTCATCTATCCTGTGATGCCAATGTCCTATACTCCCTGTTGAGACTTTTGTGAAACCATGACTGATGGATGGACTGATGGTGCTGTACACATAGTTACAAAGACGCATGTAAACACTCTCCCACACGCACTGTCTGTCTGTGTGTGTGTGTGTGTGTGTTTGTGTGTCTGCCTGTCTGTCTGTCTGTCTGCCTGTGTGTGTGTGTGTGGGTGGATGACAAAGGCTTTTGTTGTTCCTAAGCCACGCTCCAGAGGTTTGGCTAGCTCAAGCTGGAGATGTGGACGAGTTGTCTGCCCTGCTCGTCTCTGGCGGGCCACGGCTATGGATGCTCTTTCCATCAGCCCCCTTCCCTCTCCAAGAACACCCAAGCCCTGTCTGCAAGCGGAGGCAGACCGCCACTCGTATATCACAGACGGGAAGACAACCCAGGAGGTCGTTTCCTAACCGATGGGTGTCGAGAGAGAGGAGCGTATTGCGTTTGTCCTTGTGAGCTTCCAAGAGCATTCCTGGGTAGCAGCTCTTGACTTATCATGTGCAGGGGTCCCTCGTCCTACTCTTTGATTTAGGTAGTCAGTAATTCATTGTTGTCAGGAAGAGAAAGAATGCTTAATACCGAAAGGGTCTCTAAATAGATGCTTGAAAGACAGACATGTTATCCGGTTGCGGTGAAGGCCATGGAAGAATGCAGTGTTCCGGGGTCATGTGTTCTCTACACTGTGCATCAGTGAGTGCTGGAGTGAGCCACATATAACAGTGTGCACATGTTTCAGTGAATGTTTGGTTTGTTTGTTTGTTTTGTTTGTTTGTTTTGTTTGTTTGTTTGATCAGCTGTCACAACAAAATGTCAGGATAAACCCTGTGACTATTTATTGAAATCGAAATTTTGCCATTTGTAGACATGGTGACAGCACCTTGATGAGGTGTCCAACACAGTCATTAGGTTGTTCAATAGCAAAAAAGGTCAAACAGGTGGATGTATACAACAGCAATGGCTTCCTTTCTCGTTCACCATTTGACAAGGACATCAAAAGTAAAGTGGGCTAATAGATATAGAATTAAAGTTGTATAAAGTAAGACAGTTAATAGATACGCACCACGGGTTCCTATGCGCAACATAGAAGGGCATGAGCAATGAGCAGTATCTGTATTGATAAAGTCCTAATGATACCCACCACTACTGACACTACTGTGGACCTGCTGAGGACGCAGTGAAGGCTTTGGAGGGTGGAGATCAGGCTCAGGCTTCTCTCTCCTCCGTCTCTCTCTGTTCTCCATCTCTCTCTCTGTTCTCCATCTCTTCTGTACGTCACTATCTCTCCTCCATCTCTGTATCTCTTCTCCGCATGAGCAATGAGCAGTATCTGTATTGATAAAGTCCTAATGATACCCACCACTACTGACACTACTGTGGACCTGCTGAGGACGCAGTGAAGGCTTTGGAGGGTGGAGATCAGGCTCAGGCTTCTCTCTCCTCCGTCTCTCTCTGTTCTCCATCTCTCTCTCTGTTCTCCATCTCTTCTGTACGTCACTATCTCTCCTCCATCTCTGTATCTCTTCTCCGTCTCTCTCATCCATCTCTTTTGTGTTTCCATCTTTCTCTTTAAGGCAGTGAGTCGTGAGCTATTTCCAAGCTTTTGTGAACCAGGCGAAGAGGGAAAAAAAGAAATGTCTTTTTCCTCTTTCTTCTCATCAGTTCTGCTTCTGTTCAGATCTAAATTTTTTGAGACACGGTCGGCATGCGCTGTTGGGTCACTCTTACCTTTCACTTTGGACAGAATCAGATCTTTAAGCAGGTTACAGAAGGAAGAGATTCAACTAAATGCATTAAACTCATAGGCTGCTGTTGCTGCCGCAGTGTACGCCAGGTTTCAGTCACAGTTTCTCTCTGGTCCAGAGAGATGAGTGAAACGTCATCTCCACTGCTCCTGAATATTTGAGATTGACGCCGACCAAGGTCACCTTCAGTTTCATAAAAACACATCCTCTCACACAAACACACAGGACCCTTTTTCCACACCCCCTGCAGAGGCTCTGAGATATTTATGCGTTTAGATTTTTAATGGGGTGTACACATTGACTGTCTCCTTACACTGAAGAGGGAGGTAGGTTGGGGGGGGGGGACGGACGGACATCAAACGCACCTGACAGAACCAAAAATAATAAGAATGCATCACACGAAGTGAGCGCTTGAGCTGAATGAACAAAAGATAAAAAACGAAATCTCCATTTAGCTGTGAGAGTTGGCAGAGCATGAAACTATCATTCTGTGGCATTATGAGCAAAAAGTGGCAGTTTGAGGCGTGTGTGTATTCTGTACACACACACACACACACACACGCACGCACAAATGGGCACATCCTTACATACACAGTTCATTAAGTCTAATTCAGCCATTTCAAGTTTAAGGCTGTGAGCAGAGCCTCCTACTCTGTAAAAAACAGGGCTTTAGGAAAGGGCCCAGCTTGTTGTGTGGTTCTGTTGTTGTGTCATTTGTTTTCTTGATGACTGAAGGCAGTAAAGCTGTGTTTCCACCAATACAGCCAAGACTGCAGAGGAGTGTGTGTGTGTGTGTGTGTGTGTGTGAGAGAGAGAGACAGAGATAACGTCTGTACATCTGAACCAGTGTGGTTGTTTTTTTTGTGCGTGCATGTGCAACATAATACTAGTGTTTTTGTGTGTGTGTGTGTGTGTGTGTTTTTGGTACGTCTGCTTTTTGTGTGTGTGTGTTTTGTTGAAAAGCGGAGGCACGGCCTGGGCGGCAGTGTTTTCTTGCTTTGTGCAGCAGTTGGCCGTTGGTGATTTATGTTGGGGCTGCGTATAGCATCGCCACTCTCTCCTCCTGGAACGCAGCAATGAGGGGAAAAATCAACTCCGTTGTCAGCAGTGGCCAAGGAGCTCTTTAATTCTCCTCCAAAGTCTACATCATTCAGGTGTGACTAGGGGCTGGAAAAGAGCTCTGACAGTGTTTTAAGCTACGCGACTTAGTTATTTTGCACAGTAGAGGCAAACATAACTCAAACGCTTCAGAGATACTAACTTGAAGTAGGCTGACCCATTTCTTTTAAGTTGAAATGCAAACTGCATGGTGCTTTTATATGATGGTAGATATTGCGGAGATGCATTTTTTTTTTCAGGCATTGCGCGTCACGATTATAATGACCTTATCATAGATGTGTTTCAGGCTTCGCAATTCACTCTTTTGTAAAAAAACATTTTGTATAATCATACAGTATCGCATTATTCAAAAAAATCTCCCTCTTTCCCCGTCTTTTCCATACCATACCTGGCTCCATTCTATTTTTAATAGACAGCGTGAGTGCAGATGGCTGCTTCTTTCCTCATTGCTCCCATCAGATGGGGGTGTGCTGGGTATCCCCCCCCCCCAGCTGGCACTGTTGGGGCTCCTGCAGGGCAGCAGTCCCTCTTGCCCTTTCCTCCCTTTGACTGCCATCATGTACCGGCGTCATCTGCCGCCTTCAGCCTTCTGCCCGGTTTGTTCCCCCCAGCTCATAGCCTTCAGTCTGTTTCTCTTAGCTGAAGGACCCTTCCCAGGGGATGTTTGTGTGTGTGTGTGTGTGTGTGTGTGTGTGTGTGTGTGTGTGTGTGTGTGTGTGTGTGTGTATGTAAGGTACAAAGTATCTTTGCTGTTGTAGGAAAGGTCGGTGGTTCCCTCAGGCTTTGTAGCCAAACCACCACCACCCACATATGCTTGCGCGCACACACACACACACATATGCACACAAGCAGACACACACACCTTACGCTCATGTTCAGAGTGCACTTGTGACTTGTTCATGAAATGTATTTTCCGTTACACGACTCTAGGCAGAAATCAATAACCCTGCTTTCTAATGTCCAAGACATACAGAGGGGTTATTGATGAAGGGTTTTGCAGACTCAAACGACTATGTGGAACCGTTGTGTCCTGGGCTCTTAGATTCTCCTGCAGGTGAACCTGAGGTGAACCTGAAAGAGAAAACCAAATCCAGAAACGTAGGTTGATTGACGACGAGGCTGCAGCGATAGTAATGACAGCCTACGACCTGACCGACGCTCAGCCGCATTGTTCCTCTTCCAAAAAGAAAGATGGAGAGAACTTGCGTCTCCGTGGGGATTGATGAAGAAACCGCAGCGCAATGGTGTCTTGGCTTGCTCTCGTCCGTGGAGAAACACTCACGCATTCCTCCATCCCCAATCTCTGGCATTGGCCGCAGTTCTGGCAAGTTCCTTGACACCTCGCGCCACGATGTTTGCCTTTCTGTGCCACTCAACGTCGCTTTAAAAATCTTGCGATTCGCCTCGCGCTGGTGCCAAATGGTGTTCTAGTGTTAATGGAGAACATAGTTTTCTCCTTCTTTTATTTATTTTTTCTTCGTTTTCCTGTCCTTTTCTTTCTTTTCCAACAGTGACTAATGAATTTCTCGTGCTTTGCGGTCTGATTTGGTGTGCGTGCGAGTGGACATCCTCTCATGACTCCCCTGCTCTCTCTTCTCTCTACTCCCACTCCTCCATCTGTTCTGCTCCTGCCGCTGTTTCGATGACAATGCGCGTCGTGCAGAGGTCAAGTACAACATCCTCACCCCCATCCCATCTTTCCCATTTATCGTCCCTCCCTCGACCGCCATCGCAAGCGACCATTCATTTTACATGGCCAAGCCTGACGGGAAGACTTGATTGCGAAGGGCATGCTCCAGCCACTTTCTGTCACACATTTGCAGTGGCATCCAACCGCCAAGCCCGGAGCAGGAAATCCCAAGGCCTCTCTGAACCTGTGCCCTATGTCAACCCTCTTTTACCCCCCAGTGATGTGTGCATCAGAATGTGTCTTTCATCTCTCTTTTGACGTAGGTTTATTTTTTTTTTGTCCTTTAGCGCTCACACCTTTTTTGACATAACAGTAAAATTACAGCGGGGTCGCTGGGTCGACGACGCTAACGCCATCGCGCGTGGCGCTGCTTGCGTCATCTGCTGACATGCCGGCCAGCAAGCGTTATGATGAACAGCCGCTCTGCCGATGTCAACCCCAAGCAGCTTATTAGTCTGATTGCCTTCAGGAAAGGGTGGTTAGGGGGCACTGGGAGAGACGGGAGGGAGGAAGGATGTCACCGTCGCATCCTACACCCACACCCCTGTCTGGATCACCATGTCTTTTATTTATCTATTTATTTTTTTGTCCCGACGTCCTCCGGCAGAAGTGACCGCTGTGAACTTGGCTTTAAATGCTAAGGGGTACCAAGGCCGCTCTAATGCAGGCGGAATGGACACATGAATAGCGGTACTCGAAAGCCTATCCGACGCAAGGCGCGTGATGAGATATAGGTGCTCAGACAGTGGTGCAAGGCCTCACTGCTCTCTCATGAATGTTTTGAGAGGCCAGGTCAGCCTGTTAGGCAGAAATAATAAGCTGTGATACGGGTGCGGAGGTTAGAGGATGGTTTGACAAAAAGATGTTTGTGCTGCAGGTTTGGGGTGCACTGACACCTGTCTTCCTGCAGAGGGCAGCAGTGAAGACGGGTCCGATGAGGCGGTGGTGGGCCGCACCTACGTGAAGAGGAAGCTGGAGCATGGCCTCACCCGCATCTGGCAGGTGGGCTCCCGCTCTCCTACAGTCTGTCTGTCTCTCTACCTTATCTGTCTGTCTATTATATCTATCTGTCTGTCTGTCTATCTGTCTATTTCTTGTATTTTTTTTCTACTCTCTCATTTTGCCTGAGTCTGTTTCTTTTTTCTGTCTTTCTCCTCTGATTCTGTTTGTCTCTCCATCTTTGTTCACTCTTCCCGTTTCTCTCACACATCTTCATGAGTCTCTTTTGCCCCTTTTACACCCCGTCCCTTTTTTCTCTCTGTGTTTCTCACCAGCGAACTCGCTTGAAATGTCTTCCTCGCTCTCGTTTTTTGGTCTCTGCTTCGCCGACATTGACTCGGGCTACAGCTTCATTCCTCTGCTTGTCATTTTCCTCTCCCTCCTCCCCCCCTCTTTCCCTCTCTCATTCACATCAACACTCAAACCCTCTCCCCTGGTGACACGTGTCCGCCTCCTTATCTCCCGCAGGACGTCCAACTGAAAGTGAAGGCTTACTTGCTGGGAACGGACATGTCCAACTTCAAGTACGACGACTTCATCGTGGTCCTCGATGTCATCCGCAGGTAAAGTGAACGCCGCGTCCTCATTAGCGCTAATTGCACCAGCAGGGGTAGGACAGGCTTTGACAGCTGAAGCGCCACTCCCCACCCCCCCGTCCTTTCTAACTTTTCCCCTAGTTGGTGTTCAAAACCCCCCTGCTCCTCATGAGCGGGGCAAAAGAACAACAACAAAACAGAGAAAAAGAATACCATCAATGAGCTCACTTGTTCTGCTGTAGTGTTAATCAGCCTCCAGGCGACGAACTTGTCAATTACGGGGACTGTTAGGGCCACGGCACCGTGGGGAAGTTCCCGCTCCCGTTCTCACGGGTCACTTGGGATCATGAATGGGCTTCTCTTTGCAAAGCGTCAGCCATGCCATCTCCTGTCTGACATAACCTAATAGGCCAGGCAAATTAACCCTTTTTGGAGCCAATAATAGAATTAATTGTAAAAGAATTTTTTTCAGCATAGATCATTTCTATGAGGTGTCCAGAACAACATACTAAAAGTCCTAAGAAATCCTAGTTGAGGAAATATGTTTAATTCTCATCAATCTGAGATGTGTGCTAATAATGCATGGCAAAAATACACCTCAAAAATGTAATTTTTTTCCTTTACTCCTATCAAAATGAAACTTTACACAATGAAAGTACCCATGAAAAGTAAATTTTTTTGTATTACAAGTTTCTTTGAAAATGAATTTTAATATGCAAATGAGCTATACACTAATCGAATATGCCCAAAATACATCCAAATAGGCTTATTTTTTTCCTTTACTCCTACCACAATAAAACTTTACATAGTAAAAGTATACATGAAAAGTAACTTTTTTTGTATTACAAGTTTCTTTTTAAATGAATTTAAATATGCACATGAGCATCACACTTATTGAATATGTCCTAATTGCATAGGCAGAAACACCATACCCCTGGCAGGTACTACCAAGCCAGGCAGTTTTCAGGTTAGAGGCCAGTCTAAAAGCAGCATTGCCATCTCCCATTGGCAGTAGGATGATTGGATGAAGATTGGGCCGATGTATTTGTCATACATATGAAGGTGTTTCTGCCTATGGACATATTCAATAAGTGTGGAGCTCATGTGCATATTCAAATTAATTTCAAAAGAAACTTGTAATACAAAAAAAGTTACTTTTCATGTATACTTTTACTATGTAAAGTTTTATTGTGGTAGGAGTAAAGGAAAAAAATAAGCCTATTTGGATGTATTTTGGGCATATTCGATTAGTGTATAGCTCATTTGCATATACAAATTAATTTCAAAAGAAACTTGTAATACAAATTGTTTTACTTTTCATGGGTACTTTCATTGTGTAAAGTTTCATTTTGATAGGAGTAAAGGAAAAAAATTAAATTTTTGAGGTGTATTTTTGCCATTCATTATTAGCACACATCTCAGATTGATGAGAATTAAACATATTTCCTCAACTAGGATTTCTTAGGACTTTTAGTATGTTGTTCTGGACACCTCATAGAAATGATCTATGCTGAAAAAAAATCTTTTACAATTAGTCTGTCGTAAAACGCTATTTTGCCTGGACTAAATGGGGTTAATTAACAAGATTCAACCTCCCTTTTTTGTATCCTCTCTCTCTCTCTCTCTCGTGTTGCTTCCCAGGCTGATGCAGGTGGGGGAGGAGTTCTGTGGCAGCCGCTCCGAGGTCCTTCAGGAGTCTATCAAGCGTCAGAGCGTCAACTACTTCAAGAACTACCACAGGTGAGACCCATGATCATGACGTCTCCGGGGTACGCCAAGCAGGGAGGTCTTCTCCTTCCTTTTCCCTCTTGTTCTCTCTCTCTCGAAAGCCATTTCTGTCTATGATCTTATTTTCCCCCTTTTTTTTTTTCTCAGCCTCGATCCTTCTTACTCTCATATCCTGGCTATACCGTAATTTCCGGACTATAAGCCGCTACTTTTTTCCCACGCTTTGAACCTCGCGGCTTAAACAATGACGCGGCTAATTTATGGATTATTATACCTGTGACTGTATACGGTGTCTTTGTGTTTACGGTGGCTTTGTGGAGCTAGGATGCTAGCATGGATGCAGCCGCATGGATGCTTAGCTCCACGCGATTTCTCAGTATCTCTCAATAACTTAACTAATGTCAAAATAACCACAGTCTACCGGCGTAGACAGAACTCAACTCAAAACACTTTAGACCATAAAAAAAAAGTTTACAACAATACAAATCCAGTCTTTTCAAGTTCTTTAGCTCACTGGTTTCAAACTAGCATCTTTCTTCAATCTAACGTTCTAGCTTCTGATTGACTCTTGCAACTGTGCTCTCTTAAAGCAACAGTGCACTTATCGTAACTGGCAAAACTAATTATATGCATCACTATTCTATTACTTTCATTTTAGCCTGTGTAAAGTTAATTTGTTTCAATGTACCGGTAGGCACCTGCGGCTTATAGACATGTGCGGCTTATTTATGTTAAAAATAATAATTATTTTTAATTTCAGTGGGTGAGGCTTATATTCAGGTGCGCTCAATAGTCCGGAAATTACGGTACTTCACTCAGTTTCCAGCCCATTTTCTGTTCTTATGTTTGTCTCGCTCTCTCTTTCTTTCTTTCCTCCCCTTCCTCCCTCTCTCCCCCTTTCTCTCACTCTACTCAGTCGCTCTCTTTTGAGAAACTCACATACTCTCAGTTCATGGGCACAGGGATTAATCCTCCTTATCTGTCATGTGTGCCATGGGGCTGCCCATGCCTGCCACCGCCCATGCTGCCAGGGGAAGTGAACCGCTCAGCTTGCGTGCCCCTTGCCCTAGCCGAATGCTAATTGTATGCTAATGATGACAGGTTGTCGGTACCGTATCCAAGAGTGGGATGTGGGCTGCGAAAGAGATGAATAGCACACGGAATCCAGCAATCGTGTGTAAAAACATACAGACACGCACGCAAAAACAAAGCATGCAGTGTAAATGTGCTTATTTAAATGCAAAATGCAGAGATTTAAAAAAAAAACATCAGCGCCACACGCACCTGGCAGATGCCTGCGGTGAATAATGACCACAGAATGTTTCTCTCCCACGCACGCATGCATGCACACAAACACTTACATATACACACAAACACGCATAAAGATACACACACACACGCATAAAGATACACACACACACACAAGCAAGCACCAATGTAGGAGTGACTCGGGCTTCCTAAGAGCTGGACATTGATGCATCTTTACTCACTTCATAGTGCACTCAAGCTTCCTGAGCATTTGCTTCCTTTTACACACGCACACGCACACCACACACGCACACACACACACCTGCAAACATGCACATGCGCACATACAAGCACGCACGAATGCACGCACGCACGCACACACACACCTTCAAACACACGCACACCTTCAAACACACGCACGCACACACACACACACACACACACACACACACACACACACACACACACACACACACACACATATAGATTCCTGATCAGTGAGTGATGGCAGCCCATTTAGTTTTGACAGGTGCACACAAGCAGGCAGGCAAACACAGTTGCAGGCTTAATGGCCAGCACTTCCTAGGTTAGCACAGGGTGGCAAGCATCCAAACCAATGTCAGCCACCAGCTCATGATGTGATGTCTGCGTCCACATCCCCTCACCCCCCACCCAGCCCTAAACACCTCTTGGATAGGATTCTGGCACTTTTTTTCCCTTTACTCTTTGGGCATCATTTTCCATAAAATTCCATAAACTGATTACCCATCAGGCACTTGAGAGTGGGGGTCGCCTCAATCATCACGCTACCTCGCGTTAATGCGCCTTGTCATTAGAAAAAATATTGTGCCCCTCGGCTTTAGTGCACAAATAAAAGATGACTACCTCCCTAACCTCTCCCCTCTCCTCTTCTGATCAGCAGTAATGGTGAATGTGATGCATGGCGTGATGCCAATGTATGGAGATGTATGCAAATTCAGAGGTGGAGGCGGGTTGGATGCCACTGAAGCAGAGTAGCTTGATTTTTTTTTTTTAGCCACATTTTTTACCTGCTTGCGGTTGATACCTGTCTGCGGTTGATACCTGTCTGCGGTTGATACCTGTCTGTGGTTGATACCTGTCTGTGGTTGATACCTGTCTGTGGTTGATACCTGGCTGTGGTTGATACCTGTCTGTGGTTGATGCCTGTCTGCGGTTGATACCTGTCTGCGTTTGATACCTGTCTGCGGTTGATACCTGTCTGCGGTTGATACCTGTCTTTGGTTGATACCTGTCTGTGGTTAATACCTGGTTGCGGTTGATACCTGTCTGCGGGTGATACCTGGCTGTGGTTGATACCTGACTGTGGTTGATACCTGGCTGCGGTTGAAGGTTCAAGAGAGGCAAGATCAGTGTGTTGGCACGGATCCAGAGGATTATCCATGCTGACTAGGGATGAGAATCGAGAACCGGTTCTTTTTTAGAACCGGTTCCTAGTGAACCGATTGTTTGGAATCGTCAGCCAAATTCTTTAACGGTTCTGCTATCGGTCCTTTGTGGCGTTGCGCATGCGCGAACTTTTTTAGTTTCTTCTTCAGACTGCAGCAAACATGGCAACTAGGCAGAAGCGTTCTAAAGTTTGGCTCTATTTCACACGACAAAAATGACACCTACGCCACTTGTAACCTGTGTAAAAAGTCTATTTCGTCGAAGGGAGGAAATACAACAAATATGAATATGCATGTGAACACACAGCATGGAATTAAATTACAGGAATGTCATGTCTTCGATGCATGCAGCAGCTCAGCTAATGTCGGCGCTTCATCTCTTTCTGTCAAGGGGAACTCTTCAAAAGTGATCACAACCACTCACTGTGTGAAGCAATTTGCCTTTATTGTGTGTAGTCGATCAAGTTATCTTCTGTCCCTTCGTTTGAAGCATACATTTTAGCTCCGGCATTGGTCTCCCATTATTGATCATTTCACGTTTGGATTGAAAGTCCAGTTTTGAGAAATGTTTGATCGTAACGGTGTTAATTATCGGAGGGCGTGTGTTATCAGCAAACGTTCGCGTTTTCGTGTCAACCCATTATTAAACTGAGCATATCGCCTTTTAATCCATTATTAAACTTAGCATATAGCTACGCTAGCTTGGCTATAGAGTCTTCCATTTTCAGCCCCCTACATTGAGGCAGAGGTAGTGTTTGCCTCCCCTCTTAATGTGGCTTTATGTCAGCTCAGCAAATTCAGCGATTTTGTTAGTGCCATTTGTTTCATTGTGTAAACCAGCTTTCACTATATAGATAATCTCCATTTCCATCCAATTTAGCTGATGACGTTCAGAGTCAGACCGGTTCAGAGGCTGGTAGTCTGTCTGGGTCACAGGCTACAGCTAGCACGTCTTGTACACCTCTAGCCCATCCTTTCTTCGAGGCAGGGAAAAATAAAATTACCGAGGAGAGGATCAACAAATGTCACCGAGCAGTGACTAAGTTTGTGGTGAAAGGTTTGCACCCTTTTACTACGGTAGATGCCCCAGATTTTCGTTAGGTTAATTTCTAGGAACATGTTTAAATTAAACAGAATACATTTTATTTAAGTTATGTAAGTTTTATTTTAAGTTCAAGAGGAATATGTATAAATGTTTTTGGTTATTTAAATTTTTTTTAATGTGTATATACATACTGTATATGGTGTGTGCAGCATTATAGAAAATTATATAAAAGAAAATGAATGTAAATAAACCCGTTTGTGCTCTTTTTTTCACCCCTTGCCCAATAAGAATCGATAAAAGAATCGATAAGGAATCGAATCGATAAGCAGGAATCGATAAGGCATCGGAATCGTTAAAATCTTATCAATTCTCATCCCTAATGCTGACATTTAATGGGAGAGAACAGTCATTGACTTTTTTGTATCCACAGAATAGGTGCGGCTCTAACACACTAGGCTTTTCGGCTTTCTAATTCTGTGCCCTCTCTCATATATGCCTGTGGGTTTCTTTCTATCTCTGTCTCTTTCACCTGCCCTGTCTCACACTCAAGTTGTGTGTGTGTCTCTCTCTCTCTCTCTCTCTCTCTCACTCTCACTCTCACTCTCACTCTCACTCTCTCACACACACACACACACACACACACACACACACACACACCCCTCCTCCCCTCTTCTGACACTCTCTCAATTTCTTGATCAAACTTCCTGTGACCTTTCCCGGCTGTATTTGTGTCAACACATATAATATCCGCGAGTTTCCCTCAGGGACCGAGTTCAAAAAGGAACTGCAAAGGGCCTTTAATTGACAAATTCTGACCTCTCCTCTCTTCTTATCTCCTTCCCCTCTTTTTCTCTCCCTCCCTCCCTCTTTCTCTATCTCTCTATCTCTCTATCTCTCTATCTCTCCATCTCTGTCGTTACCTGTCCTGTTTGTCGCAGGACTCGCTTGGAGGAGCTCCGGATGTTTCTGGAGAATGAGACGTGGGAACTGTGCCCTGTGAAATCCAACTTCAGCATCGCCCAGCTCCATGTAAGCAGAGAGAGGCGTGTGTGTGTGGTGTGTGTGGTGTGTGTGTGTGTGTGTGTGTGTGTGTGTGTGTGTGTGTGTGTGTGTGTGTGTTAGGGGTGTCAAATGAAGACACAACTTGTCACACAGAGGTACTTGCGACATTCCGATTCACATCTAATCAAATCGGATAGGTATTTCTGTCTGTGAGTCATGTTATTTACATATGCAAATGATGCATGACGCACTCTATTACCAGCCTCTGCGTTTGAATCAACACTTGTCTTGACACAGTGCGTCAGCAGCAGCAGCAGCAAGTTGCATTATGCACGGCCACCTCAGGGAGGCCCAGTGATGAGCGTTTTGTACATTCTTTCTCAAAAGATGCTTTAAGCTCAACTAAAGGGCACACTGTCCTTGCATATTATACATCGCACCCAATGTAGTCCAAAAGCTATTCACTAGTCACGACATCCATTACATGCACAAACAGAGGGCAGAGTCCTCCTCATGTTGTTAGGTTTTAAGATGAGGGTGGGATTAAGATTAGGGTGCGGGTCAGGAGGACTTCGGAACATGTGACGAAAAAGGGAAAAGCCTGAACTGGTCTCAGGTGTTGTGATTTCTCTGTACCTGTGCTACCCACACCTGGAGAAAACCCTATACTAGGGTTTGAGTTAGCACTATGTTGGTTGTCACCGAGGTTAACATACCTTACCTGTAAATGAGATGTAATGCTTTAAGAGTCATTTTTATTCCACTAGCCTAAAAGTATGAACAGAAAATGAAGCCTAAATGAAAGGAAATGCCTTTGTATCATATTAATAAGCATTTTTATTTGTGGCAAAGGTTTTTTCTGCTGCATTCCCTGAGTACAGTAATTGAAGTGTTCAGGTCAGAGCAAGGTGAACGTTTCAGTGCTATGTCACGTGGCACAATGATGGGGTTAGTTGGTCATGGATGCGCTGAAAAACCCCTTTGTACAACTGAGAGAGTTCAAGACAGACCTCTAATGATATAGCAGTGCACACGATCTGGCAGGCAACAGGATGCTTATATGAACGTAACAAAGCGATTATATCAACACTTAGACGGTTAACTAAGTATGTTCCTAACTGAAGGCGGAATTGCTGGCAGTTGCTTTGGATGAATGCAACTGAGAGAGTATGGTCTCCTCCCTGAAGCTGGCCTGGAGCTGACTGATTATTATCTCAACAGAAATAACACTGTCTGGTTGCATAAGAAGTTGGCTGATCCTGCCGCTGTTAGCAATCTTTGCCCGGTGTAAAAGATACAGCGCGTACATAAGAATATTCCACTGATTGTTTTGGCTGGCTTTCATCTGGATTAAAAAAAAATAAAAAACGATTTTCCCCAATATCTTGGTAGATTGTGAATTTCTGCCAAAACAACCGCCACAATTGCCTGGCTGTTGTGAATTTGTTAAATTAAGCCTTTGACTTCTGCCAGAAGCAAACGACACTGGGTTAAAATGATGCAGACATCAGAATCAAGGTCCCGTTTTGGAAACGTAGCAGATGCTTCATGGCCATCCTTGGCCATTTGAGAGGACCGCAAACACAGGTGCTCTTCTATTCAACACAGATATCCACATGCCATTCACATATAATAGCTTCATCTGTCTAAAAAAACAGTACTTTTATGACTGCTTTCTGTTGTGTTACACGACTCTGAAAGGGGCCGCTTGGCTTCTTTCTGAGGGTATATGTCTTAGCCAACACATGCCGGGGCACCCCGCAGTGCCAACACATTCACTGGAGAATTCCCCGTGAACGTAACCGCCGGCATCTCATTCTCTCGATTATTTCATGCAAAAGAGATTGGATTCTGCCACCACCGCCAACACAACCACCGCCCCCGTCCCCACATTCAGTGCTATCTGCTACAAACGATCAGCGATGTCCCCTTTTTCTGTTTTTGCTCTCCAAAACATAAAAAGATATGGTGGTGGGATTTGCTTAAAAGAAGCTCCGTAGAGGACGCTGGGCCCAGCTGAAGTCCCTAATGAGGCACATTAGCATAAGCATCCCTCAAGTTCCTCATGGGCACAGCGTGTCAAGGCAAGGAGGCTGAACTCTTTTCTTTTGTCATTTATTTATTTAATTGTATTTATTTATTTATTTAGGGGGTTTATTTCTATTTAAGAGGTGTGGGGGAAACACAGTGGTTTTTTTTTCTTCTCCAGAATTTGCAATGAGTGTTGTTCTGTTGATGGGTTATTTTGGATCAAGGTGCTGTGCCCGTGTGCGGTGGTAGGGGCAGGGTATAGTGTTCCGACGGAAATATGGCCCTGCCACTGAAAGCCAAGAAGGGTCTACACACACCAGAGAGAGGGGAGGGTGAGAAATTGCCATTTTATTTATCAGGGCACTCCATCTCGGCTTGTAGTATCTACTGCAAAAAAGGTAACAATGTCATCATAATTACTTTCCCGATGTGCTCTCATCCACTTTAAGGAGTGTTTGTGATATGTCAGGCCAGACTTATCTGCCAGCTGAGATGAGAGGCGAGTTTCACCGGTGTGTCGCAGATTACGCTGCCCTTTCACAAGCCCTTTTTTTTGTTTGCAAAGATCCTCGCCGAAAGCACCGCTTTATCTTCCGTCCAATCTTAATGAAAGCGAAGCCACTCTCTCCAGTATGAAATGATATGCTTAAATGGAGCCATTCTCTGCTTCGCTACCTATCGTGCTTTTTAAAGTTCCATGCCCTCGATGATGCAAAGATACAATTAATCTGCCTCCCTCCCACTCAGGTTAAGGGTGTGGTCTGAAACCAGTGATTTTGACAGACAGTGATTTTGTTCTGCTGTGAAATCAACTTCGATGCCTTCATTTTGACAGCCTGACCGCAGTGGAGGCATTCGTAATATTGATCGTTTGATGAAATAATTTATGACATATTAAGACATGAAATATAACACTGCCATTTTAATCCCTTAAAATTGACAGTGCTTGAGTTATTTTGTTTGTTTCTGTAGCTAAGCTGTTAGAGAAAGGTGCTAGTAACCCCAAGGTCATGCATTTGATTCCCAAAGGGCACACAATTTGATAAACTTACATACATGTACATGTACTAATATACATCTACAATAAGTACTTTGGATAACAACATTCTCTCCTGAAAAATGTAATGTCGATTCACATTCAATCTGCAAATGAAATGTGAACATAATGGATGTGTTTGGATCTGTCTGTCCCCCTGCAGGAGTTCAAGTTCATGGGCCAGTGTCGTTCCCCTTCCGTGTCGCCCAGCCGCCAGGCCTCGTCCTCCACGAGCCGCGCAGAGGAGTCTCTGTTTGAGCAGTTCCACCAGGGAGGGAACCCCTTTGAGATGCAGATCGACAACAACGAGGAGGAGGCCGAAGACGTGCTGGCCTCCAACGGGGTGAGAGAAGATCCGCTTTGGAAAAAATGTCACACCCTGTGATCTGCTGTCTGTGGCAATGTTATGAGTGTGGCAGAGCTTATACGGAAAGGTGTATTTTTGAAGGGCATGCTCACAGACGTCACTTGTTATTATTGTTGACGGATGGATCAGTTGGTTGACGAAGTTCTTAAGTCTCCTTTTAAATCGTTGATTCTATGTTAATCTTTGTATTACAAGGTCTGGTTAAGTACGAGAAGGAGACAGAATTTCACAGCATGTCCATCGAGGCTACATTGTTTTATTATCATCAGTCTTTTGAACTCAATTAATTTCCACACCAGTCGCCCTCAACGAGCCATTCAACAGGGTCTGCATATCATCACCAGCGACACACTGAGTTATTATTGCGTTAAGAAAATGTACACAGGCCATAATTAAACCAGCAGTGATTAGTTTGCGTACACTAAATGCTTTATTGCCTCTCCTTACTCTCTGTGCTGTCAGCGAGCGTTGTTGAGGGTTAGGAAGGGTCGTGTGGCGACTGGGTGAGTAACGGCTGTGCCTGTGGTTAGGACCTTGAAGTGTTTGACATTTGAGATGAGCTACAGCAGCAGGAAGGGTAAACAGTGCAGCCCCATGGGGACATGGGTCCTCCTGCATGGAGGTGCTTGAGAGGGGACACGCAAGTCCATTTTCTGGGGCTGGGTGGAGATGGATGAGTTGTTTTACCTACCCCCGAATACACACTCCGCACCCCCATCTCAAAGCTTTTTTTTCTTCTGTGTCTGTATATCTGAGTCTATCTTCATGTTGTGTAGGAAAGTCAGTCCAAATCGCTGGACCGCAGTATGCAAAGTAGAAGTTGCTCAGACTATTTGTTTTATTCCGTATCAGTTACTCAATGATGATTTCTCCTTTTTTTGCAGTGCCACTTCTTGAAAGAGAGTGGTCCAAAAATATATAATCTGCCACACAGAAACACAGAAAAAAACCTCTGAGATCTTTCACTGGTCTCAGAGCAGTGCAGTTTGAGCCTGTATGATGGCCGTATAGCCCCATGTCTATACCTACTGTGTCTGCTGACTCTGTCTCTATTCAGTGGAGCTTCCCTTGGTTATGTGTGCTTAGCTCTGCCTCAGTGCATTTTATCATCCGTAAATGCACCGTTCATGAAAGTATGAATACTAACACAACCTCTATAGATTATTCCTCCATTGTGCCTGTGTTCATTTATACTGCTACTCGCAGTCTTTCTAGCTGTATTGTTCATGCTATACTGCAGTGGATTGAGTTGTCTGGCGTCTGACTGACAGAGTTGACTGCGCCTGTACTGAACGTGTTTTTTACTGCGTTCACTGGTGTGTTCATGGTTCCAGACATCTCCATGGATTAAGGTTTTCTGTCACAGCAATGGATTTATGTTGTTGAGAAATAAAACAATTATTATGTCGAGACCAATGCAAATCCGATGAGAAAACAGAATTGGTTAAGGTGGAGATGGATGGGTTAGCCTAAGTGTTTTGGCCCCGGCATTCTACTACGTTTTTTTTTGTTTGTTTGTTTGTTTGGTGTTTTTGTGAAGTCCTGAAAATGTGAGCAAGCAAGCACACTGGTTCTAAAGCTATTCTAAATATGCTCTGCATCGTTTTACATAAATGTCCTGTAGCTATCCAGGGCAAATAATTGATTTCTTTTCAGGGAAGGGAATCGAAGTCAAGTTTACTATACAGTTTGAAGAGATTCATATTTTAGCCATCTAATATAGTTTTGTAGCATTAGAATGTGACTGTTCCAATTTACCCTTTTTGGGCACAAACTTATATAATACAAAACATGACAGATGTATTGATGTTGATGTGGTTTGTCTGCTTTTTTGTTGTCATTTGCCTTGTAGCAAACGCTACTGAGAGATGGATACATTGTGAACATTAATGTACTTTATTATACGGCTCTTCAGAATGCTGCAGAAAGTTCAATTGATTTGAATGGGCCGCCCTAATGTTCAGAGGTCTAATAATTCTTTATAATGACCGCTGACTTTGGCAGCGGATTTTGTCCCTTGGTTTTACATCTGTCATATCATTCTGCAAGTAGTCCATTCACTTATAACAACAGAAATTAATTGTAACTTCAACTCACAAGTAATATGTTGTTATTCAACGCCTGAAACTTTAAAGTAAAAAAAAATTCTCAGCGGAAAGCCACAAATCGACAACAGAAATTCATAGACAGAAATATTTTGCCGGACTATAAATCCCGGACCACTTAACATTGAACCCTTTCATGTAATTTCTTTCTTGCTTCGTCCTGTGCGACCTCTTGGAACATACTGTCCTCCAACCCTGCCCATGCTTAATGTACCGCCATCTCCTCTGTTTTTCCGTAGTATGAGTCGGACGAGCTGGAAAAGAATGTGTACCAGGACTACGACAGCGACAGCGACGTTCCAGATGAGCTCAAGCAGGATTATGTGGACGAGCAAACAGGCGACCTACCTGTCAAGAGGTGAGGCAGTCGTTTCATCCGCTTCATGGCATAGGGGTAAAAAAATCGGGAGAATTTTTGGTGTGACCTCAAGACGGCAGTGAAAACAGTTCTGCTCCTCTTGCGATTCTTCGTCCTCACCCGTGCTATTCTCACACCATACATCTAAGGCTACGCTTCAAGGTTGTTAAGTTGACGGGGCACGGACCAGCATGCACTGAGCCAGTTGAGATCAGCATTAGTAATTTAATGAGACACCTTCCTGTCCCAATCAGTTTGTATCGGATTCGGATGCATGGTGCATATACAAACTGGCATTAGTTGCTTATCTCTGGAAAAGAAATTAATTATGCGGTCTACAAACAGTGAGCTTATGTAAGACCTTGCGGATTATATTTAGAATGGCTCTAGAAGCTTCGTCCTCATAAAAGGGTTTGCATAAAAGAGCTCCTTCATAAGGAAGAAGTCATTAAAATGTCCCCCACAGGGAAATGGCTTGAGGTCACTCTTCTTAGATCTGTATAAATAGTCTCAATTCTCTTTTTGTTGTCTTAATTGTCTGACTCAGCTAGCGCATACAGTGTGCGATGTTGCAAAATATGCTGTAATTAAGTTGCCTTGTAATTATATAGGAAACTGAGAATGTTTAACACATTTTTGTCTCGTTGTAGGTTTTTTTTGTCTTCCTATTTAGAGACTTTAATGTGCAAATCATCGAACCATTGAAACATTGTTTGTCATAATTGTTCAAGATTAACCAAAGGCTCATGTGTGCTAAGAAGAAGGTTTATATGTTCACTGAAGGTTGCTATTATGCGTTCTGGAAGACATAAAAAAAGTCTTACATATGCCACGTTTTAAAATGCTCTTTTTTTTATATTCCCTCTCGTCTTAATGACTTTAGAGCATGCCTGCTGGTGGCTGCCGTCTGCAATATTTTGCCCCTGGTTCATCCTTTCCTAAGTGCTTCATTTGGGAGTCTCATGATTCTTAATCACCCAGCATGTAAATCAGTCACTTGTCGAACGCGAATGAACGCCGTTAAAGGGGTCATTAAGGCATCAGACAAACGCTACCGTGGCTAGTACGTCCCCTGGAGCAAGTTCAACGTTAATGACATGTTTCCTTGTGATGGGCAGAACACATGGGGGGGCTGCGGAGGTCTGCGGCACGAGCGCAGAACTGGACACATCAGTGATTAATGAGATGAGTTTGTGAATGAAAGGGATCTCACGCCCTCGTTCAGCACAGGGCCAAGGGCCACGACTAACGACCCCAGCACACCCTGTGATGACTCCTTCTGTCCTCCCGTGCTCTCTCTGCCCCCGTAGGCGTTTAATTCACTTACCACATTCTCTGTTGCTCTGACGTCCCACCCATTCCCGTTTAATGCCTTTTTTTTCATCTCTCTTCATCTCTTTGCCGTCTCCCCTCAAAGCATTCTATATGTCTGTGTGTGTACTGTACGTATTTGAGTATAAATGCAAAATGTTTTTTTCCCACGTCAGTGTTTCCAGGGAGACCCTACGCGGCCAGAAGCACTCAGACTACAACCTCAACAAAGCCAACGCACCCATCCTGACAAACACCACCCTCAATGTCATACGCCTTGTCGGTGAGTAATATTACCCGCCCCCAAACGCACACACACACACACACACACACACACACACGCACACTATCCCCCACCCCCCACCTTAGCCCCAGTGTCTATTTAAAGAAAGGTGTTTCAGAAAGGAAGAAGAAAAAAATTGCCTTGCGTATCATTCATGATCCTTCATGAAGAGAACTCTTTCCTTGATCAGTTCAAATAAAGCTAATTAGTGCTTTAGGATGGTTTGGGTGAGCTCCTGGCCCCACCTGTGTGACCTGTGGACCGCTACCTTCGTTAGCGGAGAATCATTCCTCGTCATTGTTCACGTCCGCCGGTGTAATTGAAACGACTGATGTGACGGCCTGGTGTGCTAGGCTGCCACCCATTACCACCGGAACCCTAATTTCCTTTCAAATGATTATATCTCGTTTACAATAATGAAGCCAATTAACATTCTGTCCTTGTTCTCCGGTTTCTTGTAGCATCTACGATTGTTTCTGACTTGAGACCTTTTTTTTCATTTTTTAAAACATTGTAATATAACCAGGTGTTTTAAGTGAGCAGACAGTATGCATGCCAAGCAGGGGGCACAATTAGCACCCGCCAAGCGCCGATGACGTGTAGATTTCTGTGTTGGCGAGTGAGTGGTGGTAAGTGAGCCACTCTGGCGTGTGAAAAACAGGTGCAGTTCACCTTCAAAAAATACTTTGGTTGTCTGTTTCTCCAATCTGAGCCATGATGCAAGCAAAAATGACTAATTTCATATTCGATTACACTTACTAATGATGACCAGGATTCAGCAAATTAACAAAAAAATCAGTCGCTATCTGAATACCGTAGGAGCCCACTTGTCTTGGGCAACTGTAGAATGTTGGTAATAACTGTCACTGGTATCATCAATACTAAACCAATGCTTAGTAACGTAAGACCAGGTAAGGTAATCTTCATGTCATTCATTTTATGCTTTCTCTATGTACAGGGATGCACTATACGCTCTATTATTTATATCTCCCACAGACAACAACCCCTGCCCCCACCCCGCCTCCCCTCCCCCCTCCCCCCTCCCCCCTCGAGTACTCAATAACTCAGGCAAGGAGTAGCCTACTGGAGTTGTAAAATGATGTTCTTGTGCAACCCCCAGTGTGAGGTAGCTTGCAATAGATTGTGGTATTCCGAGGGTACAGTGCACTGTAGAGCATTGTAGAGTTTGTAGAGTGGTCGTGTAGGTCAAGAGGAGGCAAAATCCTTTGGTCGTCGACTCTTCCATCATGAAAGCCGAGGCTATCAAGAGCAATAAGAGATCGCACTGACAATATTCTTTCTCTCGATTAATTTAATGATTGTCCGCTTTTTAGTTTGGGTATTTATATCAATTTTAAGGTTGAATAAGTATGAATTGTATGAAGACAAACATTTTTATTTTGTTAATTCTGTTTAATTTTGATGGATGAAAAATATGCCTGGCCAGTAAATGTTTTCATCACGTTCATTTCGCACCCTGATGCTAAGCATTAGTTAAAAGATCCAACATACTCTAAAAAATCAGCACGGTCTCAAATTATTTCTATGTGTCTGTGCTTATTTCAAGTACAGTAGAGAACACGTGTCGAGAGAAATAAAGTTTCCAGGCGTTCTCTCACCCCTCGCACTAACATCACAGATACTACCTGTCAGCTTTGTTCTCATCTTCAGACTCCCTGCTTTTATTTTCTTACTCGAGTATTATCTGTAGAGATTTGATTACACTGGCAGTGTTCCTTGCGGTCCAGCAGAAAGTAGCAGGCGGAGAAATAAAAGCACCTGTCTCAGCATAAAAAGCAGTGGAGTGTATTGCCCTCCCACTCATCACTCCTGATTCGATCTTAACCACATTATTCTCGTGTGTGCTTGTACTTATTCATTATTACTTTTTGCCCAAATTCAATTGCCCTGCCTCGGGAGAGCACATGGAAATGCACTGGTCAGTGTTTAAATAATGACGAATATTCCCCCCGGGTAGACTGCTCCATTCTAATCGACTTGCCAAAGTTTCTCGTCAAGCATTAAGAGGTTGTTTTTTTTTTTCTTCTTCCCCCCCCCCCCTCCCCCCCAAAGCTAGGTTGCGCTATGAGATATCGACGTGACTAGCACGACATAACAGACTCTCTCACCTGCCATACAGGGCTTTAGGGATGTGTTATATCCTAGCTAGAAAACCCAAAACATGAGTCCTCTTTTTTCACACGCTACTGTTACTTTACCGTAGGCCCTGGTCTTTTGCCTTTGAGCAATTATTCGGTCTGGTAAGCGTTAGAAGTCTGTGTGTATTTGTTTGTGTGTATTTGTTTGTGTGTATTTGTTTGTGTGTTTGTATGCACGAGTCTAGAGAGAGCTGGCGTAAATTAAAATGTCTTCGCTGTTTGTCATCGTAAGAGAGTCAGCCTTGAAATGGCAAAGCAATTAGGCTCTCATGATCGACTGGACTGCTACTCCCACAAGGATAATGTGGCTCAAGTAGTGTTTTTCTGATTAGGTAATTGATCTGTTTGGTCGAGGTGGAATAACGGAGCCAGGCCTGATTCCCTGTTGTTTTGTGTCTTTTTTTTGTTCTTTTGTTCCTCTCTTTCTTTCTCTCTCCTCAGGAAAGTACATGCAGATGATGAGCATTCTGCAGCCTATCGCCTTCGACGTCATCCACTGCGTCTCGCAACTCTTTGACTACTACCTTTATGCTGTCTACACTTTCTTTGGACGGAACGACATGGTAAATCAACAACCCACCACCCCACCCCCATTCCATGACGTATCTTTGCTGGCACCATGCCATGGCGATGCCATTCTGCCATCCTGTGCCACTGTCGTTGTTTAATGAACCATTCTCACGTCAGACGGAAAGGCGGAGCAATTTCGCTCCGTGGTGCTTTGGCTTCTCCTCTGTCTGCGTAATCCCTCCATGCTTGTGAAAGTATTAGCGGAATGTGCTTACCATTTTTCTTTCCAGTTAAGTTCTGAAGGCCCAAAAGCTGTCAGAACACGCAGAACAAGTATGATAATTCATTACCCAAAGCACCCAACACCAAGCTAAATTATTATTATTACGCCTAACTTATTGGTCACAATGGCCACTGGACAGGTCAATAGTCAGTTAAGGTCTGAATTGCATTATTCACCAAGTATTAAACCCCCACTTTACCCTTCAATCTGTCATTCAGGTGTTGAGATTTTGGCACATACCGCCTCAGATATGCATACTGAATGTGTAACATGGCATGAAATGACCCACTTGCCAGGCTTCAATGTTGTGCTAAGCTACCTGATAAACACCCTCTCCACCCAGAGAAGCTGGCATGTACACACAGATAAAGGGATGTCATGTGCCATCAGAGATGCTTTGGCTGTCTGCAAGCCTGACAACCCCCTGTGCAGACACACACACACACACACACACACACACACACACGCACACGCACGCAGACGCACACGCACACGCACATGCACAAATGCCCCAGTCTCTAGGATGAGAACTTCACAGGTTTCATACAGAAGCTCCTACCACTCTTCAAGTTTTTGTTAGTATCCCTCTCACATGCCTAACACCCATCCCACCAACCGCTCTGCCAGTACTGCCACCTAGGCTAATGAATGCACACACCTCCTCAGGTATTCAAGGGGACAAGCATAGCAAAACAGACCCATTCAGGCATCAGTCACAATCTGTAAACCATCTGCTCGTGGTCCCACGTTCACGTCTTGAATTTTGCGCAAAGGCGTAATTTGAAATTGGTAGGAATTATGTGGCTTTATCTTTGTGCATACAGATGTGAAACACACACACACGCACACACACACGCACACACACACGCACGCACACATGCATACCCTGTAATACACGCAAGCCCTATAGCTGACGCCTTCCTGAAGAACGACCACCATCATGAGTAATGAACTGCATCTGAATTCTAAAGGGTAATATTCCATTATACATTGCAGCGATATTAACTCCAGCAGCTGGGTGTGCTAAGATGCATTTTGTTTTTTTCCGCGTTCACGCTTCTTGCACCGCCAAAGTGAATAACTGCTTTCAAGCGATGAATAGATATGAAATAGAAGGGGGGGGGGGCTCAGGAGGGAGGATTGAAGAAGAGGAAAGGCCTTATTCAGAGATTGTCAAATACCCTACGACGACAGAGATACCCCCCCAGCACCTCCTTGTGATGAAGGGCTTTACAACTGTGGCCTGCTGACTAATATCTGAGGAGTTTGTTAGGTGGGGTTGGGAGTGAAGGCGGGTGGGTGGGTGGCGGGAGTGGGGTGGCTGTCATGGAAATGGATGGGCCTCTAATGGGAAAGCTTGCCAAAAGCAGAGAGAACATTAACTGCCGTTATTGTCCCTCGGCCGACAGCCGTCTGTCATGCACGGAGGGATGCTGGAAAGCGATGATGTTTGCGCAGCGAACGAAAGCTACTCTGTCTTTTTCTTCTGCTCCCCGCTGCAAGCAGTCGTTTCACACACGATTGCTGTTACTCACTCACACCAGCCTCCTGGTCTCCTTCTCTCTCCACGGCTCCCACGGTCATGGAAATCCTCGGAAAGTCAGAGAATTTTAAAATCCCATTTTCCAGTCCTGAAAAGATCATGACATTCATTCAGTAAATTCATTAAAAGATCTGGAAAAGTCATGATATGTTATTTTGTCGTATGTAGGTCATGTACATGCCTACATCTAGGTCATGGAAACGTTTTGAAATGTTGTCAATAAAAAAGGTTGTGAACTCTCTCTCCATCTCTGTCCCGATCTCACTCAACCTGTGGTATACCACTGACTTGGTGGCTTTCTCTTTCCTTTCTCTCGTCACTCTCTACTGTTTCACACACACACACACACACACACACACACACACACACACACACACACACACAACCCCAGATATACACACTCTTAAAAGATTTAGAGTGCAAAAGGCTTTCTTGTTCTTTCAGCCAGAAGAGGCACTCTGTCAGTCTGCTTTGACCTTCATGGTGTCTCTAGCTTCAGCATTCTCAGCAGCGTGCGTCTGTGTCTTTGTGTAGTCTGCAGTGTGTCACCAGTGCTGTCACTTCAGTTTGTGCTAGTATCTGTGCATTGCCGTCATTCTGCATTGCTTTTTTTTTTATATTTCGTTTGTTTTGTTTTTTTCTTTCCCTTCTGTTTACATTTTCCCTCCGCCTCGCTTCTCAAGCCTGTCACTAGCCAGTCTGCGCCACCCCAAGGCAAAGAGCTGGGCGCGGCCAGGCAAACAACCCCGGCCTACTGGGTAAGGCTGCATCGACGTGTGTGTGTGTGCGTGTGTGTGCTCTTGTGTGTGCCATCCTTACAGTCATCCCGACATTGTACTGGCAGTGTATTAGTTACTCCGTCTCCTCTCCGTCACCCTACCGTAGAGTGTGCTGCAGTGTCTTCTGCATGTTCTAGGCCTTGTTCCTTTTGAAATCCTTCCTCCTGCCTCTCCTCCATCCCTAAATAACCATGGCTATTAAAATGTTTACATGTTGAAGCCTTATGCAGTATTCATGATGAGCATTTTTAGCAATGCTTTACTAGTTGGATGGCTAAAAGCATGCTATTGGCTGGGTGGGTCCTTAAGGTGGGATGAGGTGATTGGTTGATTTACGCTGTCTCAGATGTTTTGTCATTTGGTTGCCATAGCACTTGCGTAATGTATTCTGTATGTATTCAGTACTACTGGCTACTGTGGTAACTTGATGGCCAGCTTTACTGTTTTATATTAAGTGCCCCATCCCAGAGGTTAGTTAACAGTAAAACATTTAAGACTTGAGATTGTAAAGAGAATTGGCTCTGGGTAAAAAGAAGGTATAAAAATAAAAGGGATTGGATCTAACCCCGATTGAGAAGTGGAAGATATGGGTCAAGGCCCAGATGTTCTCTCAGGGCCTCTGGCCTGACAGAGTGGGAGTGATCCCAAGACCGTGTGGTGTATGAATCTGTTGCAGACTCCCGGAGGAGGGATCCAGGTTTGTATTCCTTTTTAAGTGTGTAGGTCATTCTTTCTCAGTGATGCAATTTCTCGAAGAGAGAAACACTGGTCAGGCTGACCTATAGACAACAGATTTTTTTTCCCACCGCCTCTGTGTTCTCAACCCCTGTTTGCATGTCAGCGTCAAGCTTTGCATTCCATGTCCTTATTAGATGGGCCTGTTTGGGCTCTCGTAACTGCAGGAATGCAGCACAAGGATCAGAATTTACAAATATCCACAGCCATTTGTATTACTTGTCAAAGGGGGGAGTGGAGTGGGCGTCGAAACAAAGGTGAATCACATTAAGGCTCAAACCTGATACCGTGTCTTTGTTCAAGCAAGAATGCTCAGCGATCACTTCAGTGGAGATGTTTTTTTTTTTTTCATATCATTGCCTAATTTGTCAGTAGCTCTTTTTTCCCCTGTCATATACTTTATCTCTTTGGAGGCTTAGATTCTTGGATACTTTAATGGCTCGTATAATTCCACCTTAAGCCTGCTTTTGCAAATATGACCGTTCAAAAATAACCCGACCGATATAGGATTTTTAAGACCGATTTGAGGATTTTTAAATCCAATAATGATATATATATTGGCTGATATTTGTCTTTAACAAAAACACATAACATTAATATTTTCTATTCAGTGTAGTGATTTAAGAGTTCTGAACAGAAAGGGACATAATGTTGTTTAAATAATTTTCTGGTACCCTAAACATAGTCTCATTTATAGACAAAACATTATATAGTAAGTACAGGTATATTGTTGTTGTTGAGCTGAGTGTAGTTTAGCCTATGAAAGAAGTGAAACATCTGTATTGATGTGCGAATCACAGGTATATTAACCATTATGTAATGAAGGCAGAATTACAGATATGATAATCGCTCATTAAGATTAGTTATCTTTCAATGACAAATCATGGCATTAGCTAGCTTTGTGGCTATGCCAACTAACTTAGCAACTATCAGCGATATAGCCAGAGAATGTGTGGGCTATGACGAGGGAGAAAATGATAGGACAGTTGTTTACTTACTCTGTACAACTACCTTACTGTTTCACAAATAAACCATCAATCAAGTGATCTCCCATTTAAAAAAAATTGTATCAGCCATTGTAGACGCAGATGGCGATAGGTCGCAAGTAGCTTAGATCGACCGATAATATCAGTATGCCGATTTATCGGTCGGGGTCTAGCGCATTATAGAAGGTTTGCTGCTCCAGAATGCTTGTTATTGAACATAATTGAAGCCAGCAGCATTCCCTGTCCACAGCCCAAATGGTTGTTGTTGTTGATGATGGTAGTAATATTAGTAGTAATATCTCCATTTCCTTTTAAACTCACAGTATCCATCATTACTCCATAACAGCTTACATTAGTTTCCCATACGATACCGCCAAGTGGGAAACCGAATTGAAGAAGCACAGTTGAAATCTCATGCTGTGTCTCTCTCTGTGTGTGTGAACAATCTTTGAAGATTGGTTTTCGGATTGTAAACAGTTGCGGGGGTGAGGATGTGTGTGTGTGTATTTGTGTGATATCTTGCTCGCTGGGCTGTGACATATTGCCGTTTTCGTCCCTGCAGTATGAATCATCAGGCATGGGACTGATCAGCAGCCGACTGAGGACCACGCTCAACCGCATCCAGGAGAGCCTCATTGACATGGTGAGCACAGCTGAGCACGACACAACCTGACCCTCTCAACCAGTCTCCCTCTTTCCTCTGTCTCCCTTCCCCGTCTCTTATCACTTTCTCTCTGTCTCTCTCTCACAGCTCTTTCTCTCTTCAACCGGGTGTGCCACTGAGTCTGTGTCTGTCTCTGTCTTGTATTTTTCTTCCTTACCTGGCCTGGTTGCTTTCTCTTTTACTCTGTCCCTCGTTATCTACCACTCTCTCTTCTAACTGTCTCTCTCACTCTGTTCTTCCGTCGCTCCTGTTCCCTCTCACCATATCCGTGTGTTTCTGTCTGACTCCCTCTGTACCTCTGCGCTCCTGCTCTGTTAAGGGAAAATGAGCGCACACACACACACACACACACACACCCCACACCCATCATTCTCATTAGAGGTCATCATCACCCTCCTCCCCCACCTCTCCCACCTCGCCCCATACGGTGCGGCACCAACAGGTGACTTAATTGGCCAGAGCATACTTAAATAGAGCCATCTTTAATAAATGATGTGTGCTCTTCGCGATGTCGCCCATTAAGGCCCCCAAGGGGCAGTGATCTGGCTGACACCACACCTACGCGCACACACTCACACACACACACACACACACACAGGTGTGTACACTCACACACAGACACACAGGTATGTACACTACCACACAAACGCACACACATACACACACACGCACTCACATTCTTTCTCTCTGTCTATGTATCTGTCTTGCTCGTGTAGACCTACATATACTCACACACATAAAGACACACATGAAAAACATCCATTGTCTCTTTCTATCTCTCGATCTGTCTATATATCTGTCTGTCTCACCGACTCCCCACATACACGTAAGTGCATGCAGGCACACACACACACACACACACACACACACACACACACACACACACACACACACACACAGAGAGCACCCATTAGTTCACAGACAAAGCCCTCAGAACGCATTCCCATCCTCTCCCCCTCTCCTCACAATTGGCTAGAGCCAGAGCTATATGGACCAGACAGGCAAAAGGGAGTACGACCCTCAGACCCCAGCCTGTGGGGTTGGCGGCATGCTTTTTGGGGGAGATGAGGAGAAAAGTTGGAGGGTAGCCACAGTACTGAGGAGAGCAGTGGGTTTTAGTGAAATTCCTTTTTTTTTTTCATTTTCTTTCTTTTTTTTTTTTTCTGTTATCTCTCTGGCATGGTAGTGCTGGATAGTAGCTAGGTGGTGATAAAGTAAGGATGAATGGGTGTTTCATCAAAGAGTTCTCTCTGTTCTCTAGCCTTATTGTCCTCTCTTGCTCTCTCTTTCTGTGTCTCCTTCACTTTCTCTCTCCTTTTTTCTTTCTACCTTTACCAATGTAGTCAGTGCTGATAATAATATTCATTCTGATTATATTTAACCCTCTCCTTCACTTTGATGTTAGCCTGAGCAGCTTAACATTTCCCCCTCAGATGAAAGATCTGGGGCGGGACCCATGCCAGAGTCAGCCTGTTAGCCTTGTCATATTTCCCTTCTGCGTTCAGCCATCCACTCACTCACAATGGAAATTGACTGACAGATACTTGATAAGCCCACCGCCAGACAGATGTGATTTAACAGGTGTCTGAGATCTCTCAGCACGGCCGGCTGAACTGACCGCACGGCAGTTCACACACACACTCACACGTGTGTGTGTGTGTGTGTGTGTGTGTGTGTGTATGTGTGTCATCCGTTATGCCACAATGACCTCCGGTGCAAGTGGGTGGTCACAGGCGACAGGTTGTCTGGCGAGGATCCGTCCAGTTTGTTTTGGCCTGTCAGGGTGCATTGGCACAGATGGATGAGAATGCTTCAGGAGGGGCATCAGTTTGTTGTGAGTCAGCAAGCGCTCATGTCCTGCAACTGGGTGAATAATTTGGGAAGGTGAAGGGTGCGGGGTCATCGCGGCAATGGGGGGTCTGTCATGATGAAATGATTGGCAGCTCTCAGGTCATGTTGCTAAGCAATAAGACAAGAGGACAGAAGGGAGAGAAAAAAAAACATGCACTGGCTTTTGTCATCGCGAGGCCAAAGGATGTAATGAAACCTCAGCCCGAGCGGCCATCTTGGTTTATTTTTGTCTCCCTCGTTTTTTTTCTGTCTTTTTTTTTTGGACAGAGTTCAGAAAACCAGCAGCCCAGCCAACAGTTTCATTAGAGGACTAGAGCATGGGTCCGCTGGGCTCCTGCCAGTCGAGATCAAATCAGGTCTCTCTTGACGGCCTGCTGCAAAACCTCCTGCTGCCACCCCGCCCCCCCCTTGCAGGTGGATCCGACAAGCCTGGGTGTTCAGTATCTGCCATTGGGTGGCACCACTGGATTAGTACAGAAAAGAAGTGCAGAGAATGAATGGGAGAGACCCAGAGCAACAGAGAAGATAGCTCACCTTGTAGAATGCACACCATGACTCGCGAATGGGATCGTATTTCATGTCGGGCAGCAGGCTTGAGAGCTGTGAGAGTCTGCTGGTAAGAGGGAAGTGCTGGTCTGAGATCATTACATAGAGCAGAGGAAGGGGGTTTTTGGGTGTGCAGAGCAGCAGGGAAAGAGGGCATGGGAGAGTGAATGAGGGAGTCGTAATGTACGGGAAAAGGGAAAGAGCGAAGGTGGAACATGAAGCAAATAAGTGGGGATGAAAGCCGTAGTTACACAGAGATGGAGCGAAAGAGTCCATGAAGGCGGAGGCGAAAAGAGGCCATAAAGACGGAGAGGGAGAGGGAGAGGAGGAGGAAGGGAGAGAGGGAGAGGAAGGGAGAGAGAGAGAGAGGGGGGGGGTGGGGGGGGAGGTCGGTGGAAGGCTGCTAGGGAAAGATCAGTGATCTTAGTTAGTGGTCTAACTGCAGACATGTGAAATCTTCATTGCCTCAGTGATGGCACCTGGTTGCTGTCAGCTTTGCTTTTACTTATCCGCCGAGGACTATGACCTACAGTATATCAGAATAACTATATTGGAAGGAAAGAAGTATTAGAGAAAGCTCTTAGGTTGTTACCCCCAAAAGTTATTTTTTGTCAGATACACCATAATTAATCATTAATCTCCGTGGAGAAATGGTTGCTTTTTCTGTCTCTGTCTTTATTTTCTATCTAAAGTGATAATCGTATTATCCTTTTAAATGTGTACTGTGCGTTCAATGCAGAGTGTTAGATCAGATCTGTCAGAAGAATTGTTCATGAATTAAAAATGAACAGTGGGCTGTTTTTTACTTAGAGCAGCCTTTTTCTGGAATGTTCTAGATAGGTGTTTCTCAACTGGTGGGTCGTGACCCAAAAGTGGGTCGCAGAATCATATTGAATGGGTCATGGGATGTCTGTTTCCCCTTCCAAACTTTAATGACTTTTGTAGAAAATCTACGAACATAGATTCTCGGTTCTCATGTCTCAATCACAAAGGGAAATGGGAAGGTTCTGCATGAGGGGCAGATGCATAGCCTGCAGTAATTGTTGCATATAGTGTTGCTTAAATATCTATCTAAGGTCATACTTTTGGTTAATGTGCTGTGAATGCAAGGATAAATAGGCGCTATGTTTATATATGATTATATTTATTTCATGGTTTGAATACTGTATAAAAAAGAGTCACAATGTAATGACCTTGGGAAATTTGGGGTCTCAAGGCCAGACCAGTTGAATACCACCGCTGTATTTTGAATACCGTCCCTGCAGATGTATTTTGAAAGCGAGTCCTTTGAAGCATGTAGTTGACATTCTCATGTTAAACACCCGAGGGCAAAGCCTGGTGTAGGAGGGGAAGACCTTTCTTCTGAAGTGCTTATGAAGTTAATTACTTGCCACGTTGCCTAAATGGAGAGGTGAGCCCCCATGTGGTGTGAACCCCAATCCCACTTGTCTGCCTTTGTTTCCTCCATAAGCTGATTGACTCGTAATGTCACGGAATTGAAGAGAGAAGCGCGGGAATCCATAGTCATCTCTCCGGCATCGCGGCGTGGAGACAGAAAAAGCGCTCGTCTCTGGTACGTCATCACCCCCATGAGATTGTGTGCCAGACAGCCCCCTAAACCCAGAGACAGGAAAAGAAACTTGTCGGTGTCAGCCGTGTCCCACATCTAGCTGTTGGCTTTATTACACATTCAGTTTGCTTCTACTGACATCCTTGGAAAGGGGGAGGTGTCTGATTTGGCTGCCGTGAGTAGAAAGTAGTAATTATGAATTATTTACTATTGTACGGATAAGCCTAATCTAAGAAATTGCTTTGGAAGAAATTGTCCGCCTGTTTTATTCTTTTTTTCCTTGGCACGTCAGTGTAGACAAACGTCACCTTTTGGGATCTGGTATTTGTTGAGCCTCCTGCTGAGTGATTTGTTGAAGACTGAAGATGGGGGGGGGGGGGAAGATGTTCGCCCCAGACACACAGACCCGGTGATGTAACATCCCATTTAGAATTTTAAATAGGATGTGAAGTCATTGTGTCAAAGATTGTGTTTGGCGGGCCAAGACTGCCATGGTTTGTCCCCACAGAGGTCAACAGAGGAAAACTAATCAGAAGGACTGCAAATCATAAGCAAATCAGTCAAAAAATGAAAAGGAGTGCTTCAGCACTAACCAGAATGTGTAGAAAAAATATATAGTGTTAACTGTCTTAAAAGAAAGAGAGAGAGAGAGAGAAAGAGGAAAATTAGGCTTTAGTAGTCCTTTCACTAGAAAGTTGGATCCTTGCTTCCTCAAAGTCAGGTACTATTTTAAGTCTAGGAAGACCCGGCTTGTCAGTCATTATAGCACACTGTGGTGACAGCCTGCTCCTTTTTTCAGGGAAACGACACTGTAAGCCAACTGTGAAATTGCTGTGTTGAAAGTTTGGCGGGCGTGATAAACAGGCCATCATCGATCGCTTGTCCAGCAGAGCAAACCATGGCCAAACCCTGGGTGCTTCTCCCAGAGTCGAAGCCCAATTTGATTACCAATTCACTCAGTGAAGTCTGCACCTAATCGGATGAGTAAATGTTTCATCTGTATGGGTTATATATATATTTGGCCAAGTTTGTAAGCGAGAGAGTAGGAGAAAGAGAGGGACCGAGAAGCTCTTGGGTTGTTTTCAGATTGGCGTAACACCAGGATTTTTAGGCTGGTCATTGATGTTTTTGTCTGTCTGCTGGGCATAGCCAGGAGGTCTGTGCCCACGAGCCTGGCAGGGCTGGCAGCTTGGGGGCCATGTGTGCTGGCGGTTAACCTCAAGCATGTGGTCCGGTTACGGTCTGCCACATTACGCCTTGGCACTGCCATCCACACAGACTGGGAGAATCTCTCTCTCTCTCACACTCTCTCTGTCTTTCTCTGTTTCTCTTTCTCTGTCTCTCACGTCCTGTCTGTCTCTCTCCCCCTGTCTGTCTGTCTTATTAAGTATGTGTCCCACAGGGGTAGGTAACCAGAGGAGCTTGCCTCTCAAATCAGCTGTTCTAGTGTTTAAATAATGCCAACCTGCAGGGGGTCGTCTTTGAAAATTTGGGTTGCGTTGTGATCTAATCCGACATAGATTCAATTTGTGCCACGTCCATCTGGCAGATAATTTTTGAAAACAGCTACGTGGGAGGGCTAGCGGTATGGATGGCAGCATTCATATGTTTGCACGCTCTAAAAATAACTCTGTAAATATGCATTTAGAGAGAGACGAGAGTGACACATGGATCCCAGAGATGCACGGCCCAAGGGGTTTGACATTCTGTCATGCGTGTCCTGGGAATGAGCTTGTGGGTAGTCTGGCTTTCCAACCGAATTGTTGCTGCGACTTGCATATCCCGTTGAGACTGAGTGCTGGACTTTTTGCCTGAGTGCGTGAAGCGGGGATGACTAAATGGGTCTCACTGTGGCAAAATGCAGTTTGATTTTGGCTGATTTCGATCTCCTTTCACTCTGACATTGTGAATAAAGTCTTCCATTATGAGCGGACAGAGCTGTTTATTCAATCTTTTCATCCAACTGCAAAGGCATACAAAATGCATGAAAGGACTCTGTTTGTTCAGGCCCAGCCCAGATATGAGTTGAACCTTTCACTTCTTACTGTGTGAGTCCACGTGTGCTTGTGTTTGAGTGATGTGTGTGTGTGTGTGTGTGTGTGTGTGTGTGTGTGTGTGTGTGTGTGTGTGTGTGTGTGTGTGTGTGTGTGTGTTTGAGTGAGAGCACTCCAAGCGATATGACACGGATTCTGTTAAGATTATTGTGGTGAGATTGGGAGAGGGCGGGCAGCCCTTAAAGAAGCTCTGATTTGGGTCGTCGTGTCTCACAAATGCAAAATGAAGACTAATTATTTTTCACATAAGTGTAATGAGAAGTGATTTCAGAGTGTTAGTAGAAGATGAGGACGCTGGAGCTTAGGGATGACTGATGGTAATTGAACCGGCTGTCACGTCCACTTTTCCCTGCAATGAATTCAGCAATCTGGGGGGAAGAAAGAAACCAACACACCCGGTGGTTTGAAGACAGAAGTGTTCCTGTTGCTCCACTGGCATGCCCTGACCAGTGTGTGCTAACAACACCAAGGGCGTGAGTTTGATATCCAGGGAACATTCTCACTGATCAAATGTCTACCTTGCCTGTTAAGTTGCTTTGTACAAAAGCATCTAAACACTGAATAAATGTACATGCAAGATGCTTAATGCAACCTAGCACATTAACCGTGGATTGAAGACACTCAACAAAAGCTTGTGCATTAACTATGCATGGCAGCATTTTCTCAAGGATGACAGCCTTTTCTTGTTCATTTGTGGGTATGTTTGTCTATGGTCATTCAGACTAATCTGAAGAGGCAGTGCTCTAAATATTTCATGGGTCAATGCAAGGTTTCGGGGATTATTTTTGAGTCATATGCACGGTGCATTTCATAACGACAAACTCCTGACATTTTCAGATGAACCCATTATGTCTGTTGACTTATGGGCTCAGACCCGGTGGTACGACACCAGACATCAAAGACTTACTGATGCGAGTGGCACCCTGTGAATAATGTGACGCCAGGACCTTCCAACAGGACCTGTGTTTTATACCTTGTTCTCTGTTGGATGCGGCATTCTCTGTTTTATGCCTTGTTCTCTGTTTCATACCTCGTTCTCTGTTTATATATCTCGAAAATGTGAATAATGTGACGACAGGACCTTCCAACAGGGCCTCTGTTTTATACCTTGAATACTGAATACCTCGTTCCCTGTTTTATGCCTCGTTCTCTGTTTGATACCTCGTTCTCTGTTTCATACCTCGTTCTCTGTTATACATCTCGGAAAATGGAGAGCTGACTCTTTGTCTTGTGTGCCACTGACAGAAGCCATAGAGTGACATCAGGCACTGGCGCAGGAGATCCTCAGGTGTTTGCCCAAAGCAACTTCCTTTGCTCTCCCCGATGACTTTGACTGACACGGCGCTTAATCACTCCCTTATGAGGCTCGCTGGCCAAACACCCTCAGAGAAACAGACCTCACATCAAGTCAGCCTGACATGACGAGACGAGCATAGTTACTGCCAGCACTTTTCCATTACATTCTGTGTTGGGGTAAGCGTTAGTTAAGGTTCCTGGAGCAGTGGTGGACAAACTTCAAGGAGGCGATGCCTGAATGTACTTTTGGAAAGAACTACACACTGGGTTGCAATTGCAACCAGGAGGCAACATGTGTGAATAAGCTCTGTTCACAATGTGTTTGGACCACAATCATCAACCTAAGTCAACCACAAAAAATTACAGCAAAACAAGAACAGCACATACGAGAACATTTTGGTCAGAACAGACCCAGAGTTAAACATCCCTGGAGGATGTTCATCGGGGGTGTTGAGGTGAGGAGAGGTACTAAACTTCTGCAAAGTGAGGGAGATGAAACGAGCCCCAGCTGAGTACAATGGGTCTCAAGTGTCTCTTGCCATCAATATGGCTGCTCATCTTTCACACTAGAGGGATGCATTGCAGCCTTATCTCTGATCTCATTAGGCTCCATCTTCTGAGCGGGCCGAAGAACACAAGGTCGTTGAGTTTTCCGCTGAAGCTTTGATCGTTTGTGGGCTGGCACTCAATGTTTGTGTCTGTTGGCCCCAGCCTCAAACTCATCGCCTATGTGCACTCTGCTCTGAAGGCTCACTCCCTTATCTCCCTGTACTTTCCCTTTCCCCAAGTGGTGCTCAGATAAGTTTTGTTTCTATGAGAAAAACTCCAGAGCTTAATTTCTGGTCATTAAGCAGATAAGCTCCTGTTCTTTGATGCAGATGTCGGAACATTAAGTGCCGCCTCTCTCATACTCCAGTCTGACAAAGAGAAAGGAGTTGGTCCTGTATCTTCAAAGGATTTGACTACAATTCTTTTTGAGGGTGAATATTTTTCCATGGATACGGTCAAATTGTTGTGTTAATTTTTAGTCCTTTTTTAATAGATTTATTATTAATGGTGGATGAATGCCCGATGGTCGACAGACAATTTGTTTCACAGCAGCAGTTCTGAAAGAGCGTGGCGGCCCTTTTTGCACCCCTGTTCCCAGTAGTTTTTCAAGCCGCCGAAGTGTGACTTAAGAGGCTTCATGCAAATGATACAAAACATTTTATATGTGGACTGATTTAAAGCTTTCTGCCCATCAGCCTCCACTAACTAATCATTGTTTGGCTTCCTCGATCTCCGTTTGACCTACTGTACTCCCACAGATTCTTTAAAATGCAATCACTCAAGGTCACTTATTTTTAATTACGAGGTCAAAACAACTGTCGTAACAATTAGAGTAATGAGACTCGTCCCCGTCTCCAGTGTGGGCAACAGTGTCACCTGCTCTTTAGCGGGTTTCAGTTAGCGAAGCAATTAGGAGGCCAGTGGGTTGGGCTCGGGGCTAAATGATGCTGACAGCCCAGACACCGCTGTGGGAGCCCCTTGGCAGGATCCGGTGCCCCAGCTCACTCTGGCGGTGGGAGCGACTTTGTGGCAAACACATAGGCCCTACACACAGCACACAAAGACAGGGAGTTAATTTGCGTGACAATGTACAAGCACGCCGCCCTAATAATGTTCAAAGAACGAACTGTGTTCGAAGAGAGAGAGGAGGACATTGAGTAAAATAGTTCTTTTGAGAGGAGCTGGAAGAGGGGCTGTTTTTCAAAAACAAAACAAAAAGGGGGGGTTAAATAGTGAGGGGGATAGAAAGCGTGTGGGATAATTGGGAGAGGAATTTTTGGATACATTAGGAAGCTGGCTCTGAGGACAGTCACTGGGAAGATGTCAGAAGTTGGACTTGATGCAAGCAAATGGGCCGAGGAAATGGCTTGAGAGAATTTGGCTGGAGTTGCCTCTATGCAGTCCAACGCCTGGCACGTCAGCGGTGTTTGTCAGATGGTTGTTCGGACATTTTCTGTGTCCAGAATGCCTATTTCTCTGCTCACGTTCCCCGCTGAGCTAGGCTGTTGGTGTCTGAAGGCCTCTCGTGTTAGAAAATAGGTCAAACATCAACGCTTATCAAGATGTTCAAGAGGTTTTGTTCCCTTAACACGTTTTTTCCCTCATGTCAAAACAACAGGTAGCATGGACAATCTGTAGGCTCAGTGAATTTCTCATAGGAAAGTTCTTAGGAGTTTGCTTGATTAGCCTTGCACTCGCAGACTTTGCATATTTGAATTACTCTGCAATAATATTGTTACAATTATGATCTAGCTGGGTTTTTGGACTTCCCTCATTTTTATGTAATGAATTATTATGAGGATAATCAGTAATAGCAGTAGCCAAAGTTCAGTCATAGCCTGGCTGATTGATGGAGACACGTTGGTTCTGATAAGAGCTTTGCAAGTGGTGTCACTGCATAGGGGAGTAATTACCCATCCCTTAGAATAGTGCTTTCTGTTGACATGGTCACCATATGTACTTTATGCCAGAATGTTTATTTGGGTATGCAGGCATCTAAAATAATTCAAAACTCATGTATGTACTGTTATTTCTGTGCATTGCATCAGGACTCGTACACTTCCTATAAATCTGAGGGTCACATAATCAAAAGTGCGTTTTACACAGACCATTCTTTTTCTCCACATCTTTGCTTTTGTCCTTTTTCAAATTCTCCACCACACAATAGATTAAAACTCGCTGTTCTCCGTCCGCAGAGAATAAAAGCCTTTTTCGAGCACATTTTCTTGCAGGCGTTATCTGATTTCTTTTTTAATAAACTTCAAATGCCCCACTCGGAATGCCGCTGCTTTACTCTCAGTTTATTCATAGTAAAACAAAACAGTAAGGGAAAGAAAAAAACTGCCTCAAAGTTGCAATCAAACAAAAAAAAAAAAAAACATTGCCTCAGATTAGCTATTGATTTTGGAGGACTTGATATGACTTTCTGCTATGAATGCGGTCAATATCTGTGAAGAATCCAAAAAGAATATTTCATTCCTGCTCTCGTCAGACTAGTGTCGTTCTGATGGAGAAGCAGAGGTTTATATTATTTGCAGAAGAATTGTAGGGCCAATGATTTTCCGCGATAACGGAAAACGGACGGAATTCGCGGAATGAACACTTTGAAACGGAATTGCACCTTTGAAACGGAAACATCATTTTGTTCATACAAATCGCCCAAATTCCCCTGTATTTTGGGCTGCAAGGCTATATTTCTTTCAAATAAACACAACAACGATTGCAACGATGAACAAACATTAATTAAAGAACAAAACCACTGAGAAAATGTCACGTCTGCGCTTTGAACTCTGCTCCGGCCACGCCCCCCTTTTCAACGGTTGACCCACAGATTTCCGCTAAAGCCACATTCAGTCACATTCACGCGCTCGTCTTCCCAATCGCATTTAAAACAAAAAATGTTTAGTCTTCTGTTCTGTTGATGGCTGGCAAACAACAATCTAAGAAGGGCACATATTATTCACTCATTTTAAGCCATCAATCTACCTCAGGGTGAACAAAATGAGCTGAAACGGGAAAAAAACGGAATTCACCAAATGTGAAACGGAAAATGCATTTTTTTTAAACGGAAAATCATTGGCCCTAGAATTGGTGTTATTGATTTCTGTTGTCATGTTCTAATGGCCCAGAGACTGCCAGACAGTACCACCGCTACCATCACTGGTACACAAACGCATCTGTCTGAGAACGTCTGAGTGTCTGAGATTTAAATCTCAGGATGGAAAGCAAACACTCCAAGTCTTTTTTTTTCTACTTTGTATAGTGGCTTGTTTTTGTTTGTGTCGTGGTTTTGTTTTGAGCGTGGTGTTGCCATTGAGAAAAGAATCCATATTGGATCTCCACTGGGGGCAGCCATGATGGGCGGCTGCCTTTTTGGTGTCTCACTCTGCCCTGCCGATCCATCTCCACGAGCCAGCAGGAAGTGTGGCCTTGTCCTTCGCCACTGATGGTGATTGATCGCTCACCCTGTCCTACACATTCTCTCAGCTGTCCTTCGTGAAAAAAATTATATGGAAGGGGGAGGATAGCTGTGACTTTGAAAAATGAATGTTAACAAATGGGGTCCATGCGTGGTGACATTTTGGATTTCTTTGTTCCTTAAGTGATTTGATATGAGGTGGAACAAAGGCAGAGGCTGTTGCTCACACTAGGACATGTCCTTGGCTCCCAAACGAAAGTTTGAACTTTTGATAGATGCCCAAGGTCTTTATGAAAATGAGCACTCGTTTTCTATAGAGGCTGGACTCTCTGGTTCCTCTTAATGCTGGGGTCTTTCTCAAATGTGTGATTTTCATGGGCTGTTGCTTTTGGTCACTCCAGTCAAGTGGACAATGTTTCTCGGTTGACATTGTAAATAAACTCATGATCTCTAGATCTCCAAGGAGAGAATTTTGGACAAAAAAAGTACTATGTATCCAAACCTTTAAGAGGAACTCTTAGCAAAAGTGCAAGCACTATTTTTTTTCCACCATAAAGAAACCAAGAAAACTTTTGCAAGATGGATCCTCTGGCATGATGATTGTGCCCGTCGGCCTGGGCTTTGGTTTTCCTTCCCCTTGATTTTTAGGAGAGCCGCCACATAAATATGGATTGAGGTCTCTGCCTCTCCATGTTGTCTGTGCACTGATTCACTCAATTGTGGTGTGTGTTTACCGAGTCCCTCGCTAAATCTTGGAGCTTGTGCCCCTGCCATAGCTAGGCTTGTGTTTTTTTTTTGTTTTAAAAGAGAAGGGAAATCTTTTGCGTCTCATGCAACGCAAAGCTACCCAACCGCTAACACGTGGGCTTTTATGTTTATCAACCACTCCCGTTGCCAAATGTGGCAGTTTTGAGTTTTGTTTCTAACCTCCTTTTTGATTTGTCTGCCTACATTTGTCAGTGTGGATGTGTGCCACATGGAAAGTTTTTGCTTTTTCATGTCAGTCACACCAAAGTTTTCTGCCTTTTGTGGCTTTTACATAATTATGAATGGTGTTTTAAACTGGGAGGGGGGGGGTGCATTTCAATTAGAAACAGTGTTATATTAGCATATATGGGAATAAGAGGATTATGCCTAACATAAATATTGTCAAAGCACTCGATACACTCGTGTTGAATGTTGACATTCTATGGATATTTCAGGGAGAGGGTTCAGTAGGCAATAGCAGAATACTAATTTTATTACTTATCACTTTCTACATGTCTGTCTACTAGTTTCCCCGAGGTGACAGGATGTCAAAATATATTCTTGTTTATCAGTTTGTACTACATGTAAGCATTTTCCGCCAATTATTTACCAAGGTCTGACTTTGAAGTCGATACGCCTTTGACTTGAGGTCAGAAAATATTTAATCTGTTGCTGTATGTTAATGTATCTAACATTTGCCAGGATAGTAGCATAATGTTTCTTTAGTCCATTTCCAGCGTTTACTTGTCAGATGAAATGGTGATTGCTGTGAGTCATCCTTTCTCCATTGCCGTCCTCTGAAGACGCTTGTCGATGCAGCTGGGATATGAAAGCTCTGTTTTGATCTTGCAGTGTGGTTAAATCCATTTACCGAGATGAGAGAGTTCCTCTGTGAATCCTGCAGTACACTCTCTTTAAGTTATGGCAAATTCTGCTTTTCTTCTTGTTGTTGTCACACCGAGTGGCGTTATCTCTGCGAACATAAGAATTGTCGACACATTTTATTTAAAAAATCACCCCGAGTCAATGGAGGAGCCTTTCACAATCTCAAATACTCCTGCCAACCCTGGACTTACAAATCTATTACACACCCTGCATTTAAAGTCAACGTTTGAGCAAGATAAGCTGAAGCAGAGGCACCGGATGGCTGGTCTTAACTCTGAATGATGCAGGAGGACATATCTCTTTGCTGAGTCGGCCCGTGCGTCCTAACCTTCAGATGCATGCATACGGTCTTTATCATGACAGGAAGTTCCCCCATCCTCCATCCTCACACGTCCAAAATGCTCACACAGCACTCAGCGACCTCTAAGAACAGCGACCTGAGGCGGTGGTGAGCTGATGACAGTGTTGCGATCACTCGAGGCGAGGTTAATCTTCCTGTTAATGTGACATAAAGCCCTCTAATCCAATTGCCATAATTTTTTATCTTCCCTGTTTGTTTACGACAAACAGAAGTATTGGGGGGGGGATCAATCAGAATTGATCACACCAAGGTTTGCGCATGAGATTCATTAATCATAATGCGAGGCCCTGGAATTAGCCAGTGTTTGATATGATTTCATGTTCTGCTGTATGTTATCCATTTAGTGAGCTTTTTTTTTTTTAATGAAGCTGCCTCAAATCGACTATTCATGAAGGCATTACTGGAATGAATTGTGCAACAGTATGTGACATTTGCAGGAGAAACTGGCATATTTGTTAACTTCCTAAAATTAATCACAAATGTATTTATTTATTTTTCTATTCTTCATATGCAGAATTGCATTCGACAATCTGACATTTTTTTGTCAGTGAGAAATGTGCACATCCTGACATTTTGGAAGTCGCTTATCACTTCTTTCATCTTTAGTTGAGGACTGATGACGGGGATAGATGACGCTAGTTTCCTGGGTCTGTTCTGCATTACTCGTGACTCACTGCTATTACTAAAGCTTTCTGAAAAGAACAAAACGTTGTGTTTTTCCTCTGTAAAAAGTTCGAAAGTTTGAAGGCACAGGATGTGCATTCTGATTTAAATGGGGTCGTCCATGTCTCCCCTAGTGCATTAAAAATGCAGCTATAACCAGTGAAAGATTTATAGATGTGTCTTTTAGATGTTAAGGAATATCTCCCAGCAAAAACTATCTGCAAGAGACCTGTTGACACTTGTTTTAAATGCACCAATTAAATTAATTATTCTGAGGGACTGTTCAGATTATAAACCACTGTGGTACATCAATATTTGTGTTCTATGTTTGGCAAAAGAAGGCCCATTACCAGGTGGCTAAGTAGTAGAGAAGCCTAAATCACTTTTATTTTAGAGTCTACTTTAATCATCTACATTTAGGACTACAGTGAAGAAAGAGACTTAATGGGTTTTCTGGAAAATGTCCACAAGCCCTGCGTCGTGTTTCTGTTGTCCAAAGCAAACAGTGCAGGTTCAAACCAACCAACATGCCAGAGTATTTATCAACATCGGACCCGTGGGTACCATTACGCCTGTGACTACTTAGTTGGTTGTCGTCTCCTATTGACCTAAATGAAAATCCTACTTAAGGAACCGGCTTTGGTGTCCCGAAGCTGACTAATTCATTGTTTACCACTGAGACCATTAAGGTTATTACTGTACAAGCACACCTATCTCCATGATGACTCATCTAAATGATGGCTTTATTATATTTGCCCTCTCTCTCCCATGAATTGCCCTCCACCGGATGCATAATGCATGAAATCCTCCATAGTGCAGATCTGTGCAGCTTGTTAAATTCTTGCAGCGTTTGGTGACTCTGGTGACCTCTTTAGATAAATCGTCTCAACCGATCAATAGGCATGAGCCTCACGATGCCGTTCCTGTGCCTGAGAATATTAGGGATATTTACGGTAGACTCCGATTAAGTGAGGGATAACCGACAACGTGTTGTTTTCGGTTATCAGAAAATAGTGCACTACGAGATGGCAATGTGGCCATGAGATAAAGCGTTTACAGAACTCATCACAAACATGGTAATTGGTAAAGCCGAACCAACCATTTAGCAACCTTTCCTACCAACTAGTCCTGAAGGCCATTTTCTACTCTCTTCTCACACTGGAGCTTTCGCACCATGGGGTTATTCTCACACTCTGCCGGTAAATGTGATAGGGCTGGGTTTCAGCGGAGATTGGGTCGTGCTTGTGGGGGGAGCTAAAGTAATGATATCACATTTGTTCATTACCTGGGAGATCACTATCGATTTTCCCCCCTGCTCTGTGTTAGAGGCTGGATGAGGGTCTCTTTGTGGTGTTCTGTTCACAAGCCTTTCCTTGGCTTTGTGTGTATGGTCTGGTGGGAGATTTATTTGATTCATTTTTGTTATTTAAGCAGAAAGCATATTAAAAGGTAAATTAGAAATTACAGAAATGTGTGATCTAGGGTTGGGCAATATGTGCTAAAATTTTTATCACAGTATTTTCAACTGTGTGGACGGTATAGTATTTTATTGGTATTAATCATCTAAAGTTCATACACTTAATACTATTTGATCTTTCCTGTAGCAGAATCGCCAGAAATATCCAATTTAAAAGTATGTATTTAAAAAAAGAAACATTTCTAAAAAATGATTAAGCTTTGAAAAATATTTGTTTAATTAACATTAGAAACATGAAACATAGCTTGAAGAGTTAATGAACAAGTTATGAAAAGTCACAGTAAAACAATAATCATGATGAGGCCCCTAATTAGTTGCTCGATTTCCTGAAATACAACAAACAGGAAACTAGAACATGCACCAGGACATCCCTCTAGCCAAAAATGTCATCTGTTCCATTTGATATTGTTCTTAATCAAATTATTAAAACAGATTACACAGTTTGCTGGTTACCCTGCTAACACATTCGGTAATTGTAGGCAAGAGATTACCGGTAACTGATATGGAATTCTCTGACAGCTGAAATTCCGGGAAATTTGAATGCTTTATTTCATGCTTCTAAAAAGTATCCCGGTATTGCAAAATTCATGCTGTGGTATGGCGTAATACTGTGGACAACTATAATACCAAAGTACTGCCCACCCTTACTGCTGAGCTATGCAGAATATTAGTTCTTTTTTATTTGTATTGCTATAACCTTATGACCCTAATGTGTGTATAGCCACATGTCAGCAGGTTCCTCTAAATGGGACTCATTCAAACTTTCAAAGAGAGTATTTACATGTGCTAAAGCAGACGTTTGAAATCATGAAGGCTTTGGGTGTGAAGTTTGAATCATAAGCAGCTGCTGGATGCAGTGAATGTAAATGCTGGATGTTTGTGTGTTAGTGAGCATCAATGCCTTCACCTTTCTTCAGACAGCTGGAGGGGATCTGGGAGCGCAGGGGGGAGTGATGTAATCCCATTTTCTCCGCCTCTGAGATTTTTCCTGTCTTTTTTTTTTTTCATCTTTTCTCCACCTTCATGACTATTCATCCCTTGTTCATTAAACACAAAAGAATACCCTTGTAGACACAGAATCTGTTACGAACCCAAGCTCTTAATAGAACTACGGGAAGCTGTGTCAATAAAGCTGTGAATAGAATCACATCCATCCGTGTTTGTATGTCTCTTCTCTAGGGATATGATTGTGATCTGTGACAGGGTTTGTGTTTGTATATGCATGAGTGTTGCACAAAAAGGTATAAATGTATTACTGTATGTAATACTGCCGCACTGTGACATGAAAGAACACAGATTAAATTGTCTTCAGAAGGTGTTTAACGCATAGCGGTACTAGATGAACAGCCGTTTTGGTGTCAAGCCAAAATCAGGCCCACATACCACACATTTAGATATCTTTACACCCAGTCACCCCAGGTGTTCATATAGGTGGGACCAGCAAAGTACATTAAGACCAGCTTTCCAGTGTGTTAAAATCTGGCTAGAGGTGGAATATTAGTAATCAACCACAGCTGATGTCAGTTCAACATTAACCAGCAGTGTGTGTGTGTCCTCAGGAGCCCAGCGGGGAGAGCATGGGTCCCCACGGCCCCCCCGAGGAGCGCCGGGAGAAGGTTCCCAGCCCTCACCTGAGCCAGATGGTGGTGCTGACGTCCAGTGGGACGCTCTACGGCCTTGCCCAGAGGGTGGTGGCCACCGAGTCGCTGTGAGTAACCACATCCACATCCACAGCCGCATCCGTATTTAGTTTTTCTGTATTTCAGATTTGTTTCAGTTTTTTTGCTGTTTTGGATTTTCTGCATCCACCCACCTTCCCCTCGCACTCCCGTTGACCTGATTTGGCTCACTACCACTCGTCTCTTCACCATCTCCTGCATTCCCTTTTCTCCTCTCTTCTGTTCTCTTCTCCTCTCCTCGGTGGTGTCTATCTCTATCTCTGTCTCTGCCAGTGCCACCACTAGTCTGTTCTCTCCTCCCGTGACTCCATTCCGTCTGGTTCTCTTCTACCTGGTGTGATCCATCTTAGTTTCTGATTCTCTCTTCTCTCCCTTAGATATTTCTCGCCCCCACCCTCTGTATTTCTGTCTTCTCTTTTCTTTACACCTTGCCACTCTTTTTCTCGCTTAAGGAACTCGGATACAAAATCTCATTAAGATCAAAGCACTTCCCCCCCTCCCCCCCTACCATTACCACTTCCCCCATGAACCTCACATGTGAGAAAGATAAAGAGGAATATTCGCTCGTTCCACCAAAAAACCACATGGAGCGCATCCATCTGTCCTGAAAGAAACGGATTGCGAATATAAATAAACATAAAAGGAAAGTCTCTGCAGTGGACCCACAAGATAGAACCTTGACAGGCGCCGAGCGCTGCCCGTGTAAGACGAGCAAAAAAAACATGGACACACTCTCAGCCCTGAGGCGCTTTCCAAAAATGACCCATCGGTATGTGTGTCTTCGCCTTAGTGCCCCAGACAGTGCTGCCCTGCACAGGTGCCCCTGTCCACCCCATCAGCTGTTTTACAGTGTCCGTTATTTATTCAAATGTATGTTGGATGCCCAGGTGTATTTTAACCATTACAAATGCACCAACAGAAATAATATCAATACCCAGGCAGTTTTAGAATTAATGTTAATTTTGACAGCACTACTCTTTGTATTACTCCGTCACACTTTCCCCCTTTATTAAACACAGTCATGCACCAAAACCCTTACGCACACCCTCACTGACACACACACTTAGACAAACACACACACATTCTGTGTCGGAGTAACAATGTACGATTGCCAAACGTTTGCCTCACGGTCGCTTTGTGCATGCACAGCAACTGAAAATGGAATTGGCCATCGATAAAGTGAATTGGACCCCCGCCCTACCTCCTCTCTCTCTCTCTTCCAGCCTCAGAGATGCCTTTTTCCCCCGTAGCCAGATGGCACGGTCGGCCTCGCCGTCCCAGCAGCAAGATGCCTCAGAGAAGAGGATGAGAGGGACAGAAAAGTATTTTTTTTTTTCAAAAGGAGGAGGAGTAGGAGGAAGAGGGCAGAAAAGCGACCGTGGCTAATGGAAGGCAGGGGTGGGGGGGTTCAGACTAGAGCCGAAAATAACTTAATCAAGGATACTTTTTTTTCTCTCTCTCTTTCTTTTTCTTCAGGAAGAGAGTGGTGTAACTGTAGGGCAAGGCGTACGATATGGCTCTGCCTCGGCTTAATTGCATCGTAAGCCTTAAAACGTTATATATTTATATCCCTCCTTCCTCATCTGCCCTCCCCTCTCTCCGCACAGAGCCATTTGGGCTCGGGCTTTGGTCCATCTCACCCTCTCCACATTTAAAATGACGGCGAATCTCAGGCCGACACTCTTCTAGACAAAGGACCACGAGGCGAACAGAATATTTCTGGAGGTGTATTTCAAGGTGCTCCTGCAGGGAGTCAATTCCAACATCGAGTAGAGGCAGGCAAAGACTAAAGAGGCACCACAGTGTTACAGGTTAAATACCAGTCAATCATGGGAGGATACATTGGGGGTGATAGGTTTGTTACAGGTCAATGTGGGGAAGGGGGCATGTGAGTGGGAGGGGATGTTCCTATGAAGGAACACACACAGGCCCAAAATGGTGGACAATGGATGTGTATTCCTCCACCTGGGGCAGGGGGGGATGATGTCTGCTAGGGGCTTTAAACAAAGGTGTGCCAAGACTTATCAATGCACATGGCACACACACACACACACACACACACACAGGAGAACATGCTTGCAATGCAATGTAAGTCTATAAATTAATGGCAATATCAATTTCCATCAGTCCCCTATTTGAATATGTAAATATTCACATCTTAAGACTATAACATACAGCTACCACAGGTGCGTGAGACTCCCCCCTGCCATGTCCACACCTATGCAATGTTTCTACGCTGGGGATTTGACCCAGAGGCAATGGCCTGAGCAGTAACTGGCTTGGAGGGGATGGCGGTGACTTTAATACAGAGACATTCCATTGTCTTGTAGAACGCTAAGATAACTGTGATAGCCAGGAAGACACTTATCAGGCCTGATACCGGTGCCCACACTGCCTTGGACGTCTCCAAGGCTATATGGGACGGGCATCAGTGTAACCTGAGGGCATATTCCGGCAGATCCAACAGTTAGTATAATCTAAAGTGTCTGCGTAGTCACCCACCATCCCAACAGCCAAGTTTTCATGGTAGCTATGAGCATAGGCAGGGAGGAGTGCCAAAAGCAACAGACATAGGGGATAATTACTATGGTATTCCATGGCTGACCAGACGTCAAATAAATTAAATATTTGGAAACAAAGGGAGTGAAATAGATGTGAGGAATGTGTCAGACCCCCTGCATTAAATGGAGGCAAATAATCGCGTCTCTTTTGAGGGTTGGTCACAAAAAGGATGTTAGCCCTTTCTCTCACAGGCAGAAGCGAAACCTCGGTTCTTTTTGAGGGGAAATTCTTCTGCAGCTCTGTGTTGCAGCAGCTCTTATGTTAAGCTGTGAGTGATAGTTGCGCATCCACCAACCCAATTTACCAAAATATACCCTTTCCCTGCACAGACTACTATATTGACATATATGAGCCTAAACATTCAAGGGCAATTCAGTTCATGGAGTGGTAATGCAGGCAATGTCCAGATTGGAGAAGGGGTCGAAGGAAGTCCGTGGTTGATGGTAGGACCTCGTGTAACCGCGCCTTGGGTGCGACTGAGACAGTCAGGGGGTGTTGGTAGAATCCTCCTGGTCTGTGATGTGCTTTCGGGACCCAGATGATGAGGATGGGGTCGTTGCAGCAGCCTGGGTGTGACTGTGGCGGTCAGGAGGTGATGGTAGGATCCTCCTGGTCTGTGATGCGCTCTCGGGACCCAGATGATGGGGATAGGGTCGGTGCAGCAGCCTGGGTGCATCCACGTCCACTGTATCTGAGGAGACAGGAAACGGGTGACAGTATGCATAGCAAAGGCAGTTGGCAGAGCAGGGCACTGATTGACACAGGCAGATCCACAGGATAATACAGTACATTTCACAATAGACACAGACAACCCATGGGACATGAACATAAAGACGAGCATGGTTATACCAGACCTACTTACACATCAGGTATGACCGTCATAAGTAGTAAGTTAGTACAACATGCAACATTTAGCCGGCGGGTAGTCAAGCAAAACTCTTGGTCTGGGAAAGATGGTAGATGTTGATTTCGCCGTGTCCACTAACACTGATGTGGGAGTGGCCAGCAATACTGGAAAAGGTTCCTTAAACTTAGATTGGAGAGGCTTAAGCACGCTGATGTTCTGGACAATTATCATATTACCAATGTTAGCTTTATATTAACATTCCAGATCGAATTGAGTTTTATCATCTGTTGTATGCTGGAAGGAAAATGCTTTGGTCATTTTGGAGGGTTACAGAAAATAATTTCAGACACTAAGTCGGTAACTAATGCAGAGACGCCTATATTGACTGCTATGTCTGTTTGATCGTTCCCCTCTTGTTCCTTGCTATTATTCACTGTGCGGTGGTTTTACATAGTGCCAGTTTGTGCGGTACTTGTGAAAACAATCGAGTCGTGATTTTGCTGGCGTGACTAATCGGTGTCTGTAGTCGTCAAGTCTGCCAAGTATCCCCTCTTTTTCCAAACAAGGCCATAAGAAAGGACTGTGTGGAAAACATAATCGCTGTTATTAACATTTGTGGTCGGCGCCTGTTGATTCACCATTGCCACCTGTAGGATTTAATTCGTTCTGGCAAGGGGGCTCGACCATGGCTACCAATCAGTGACACAGTAATTTCAGATAAACTAATCTGAACTTTGCGGAGATTCAGTTTGACTCCCGCAGTGGTCGATGCCTTTAAAAGTCGAATTACGAGTTGGCACATCATGCACTTTGTTTGGGGATGCTATCAATCAATCATCACAATATTGCAGAATACAAGAAGGTGCACACGAGTTAACAACACTAACAACTGCCTTCAGCGACAATTTGATGAATATGGGGATGGATTCAGCAGTAAACGGCAAAGAATGATAAGACCGTTAGATATATCTAAGGCTGAAAACATAATATGACTCGTTAGACTCGTTAAAAGCGCGGAGGGGTCAGGGAAATGTGTGACGATCAACGTGTGGCTGGGGGATAGAGCTGGAGCGCTCACCGATGCCACGTTAGGGTTGCGTTTACCTATATGAAGGGGGAGGGGGGGGGGGGGGGGGTCAATTTCAGCTACATCAAGCAAAATCTTAGCTTCACTTTGATAGAGAATATCATTACCTATTATGGACCCCTCTTGGCAGGGTCCGGCCCAAAATTGCATAAACCGTGGGGAGATGGGGACTGAGTTGCTGTAACCTGGCCATTTAAATTGCGCAAATTGAGTGTTCGTCAATAGTGGGTTTACATGTATCACTTACCGATGGCTCGGTATGCACGAGAAAGCTGTCCTCCGAGGAGAGCTGGGATATGGGGACTAAAGAGTACTACCTCTGAAGCAGAAGTCACTGATTTTATGCTGGCTGATCTTTAACGTTCATAGCAGCAAAGAATTTGCGCATTTGTTCCATAAGCTTAGCATCCCTGTTAAAGGCCTGTCTACGGTTTGAATTCCGCTTATCAGGACATTTGTTAACCCAGTGCCCCTCCTGTTTGCACCCATGGCAGTGTCCTCGCGGAGGGGGGTTGCCATGCGATGTGTTCCCTGCGGGAGTAGACATGGCAGAAGGGGCTGTTAAATTTGCATGGGGATTGGGGACGTTACCTGTAGCACCATCGACCGCAGCTATGCGTGTGGCCGACACCGTTTGATAGTGCCTTTTCTCAGCTAAGCTGATATCACCTCGCTGGCCCCACTGTATGAAGTCACGCCATCTGTTGATGGGGGTGTAAGAAATGAAGGAAGTTTCTTCGTTTCTGATGCAGCAATCTTTATTCCAGTAAAGTGCAGTAACGAAGCACGTAGAACATACTCCGGATTCAGCGGTGTAGGTCTGAACAACAAGCATTTCTAATTCTAGCCATATATACTGTTCTAAGACACCTCCTAGGCTTCTAATGTAAATGAGCTAGGCTTGTAATGCAAACAGGTCTGGCAATCTTTTGTTGTTCTGTATGATAATCTGGTTTCTCTGACTGAGATGGTTCTCAATGGCCTCCCCCATTCCCATACTATGATTAATTGCAGTCACTCACACCTCAGTTTGCTTCCTGACCCCAGGTGTCTGTGCAAATCCAGTGTGGGGACCTTTCCTTTGTGACCATGATAAGATAACCATTTGGGATATTCTGCTGGCCAACTTTTGGTGGTCACAGCAGCTGCTTGATCATGAATCTTACAGGGGGTAGTGTGTTAAAATATAGAGTTCAGAATTAAGCCCAGACACTGCAGTATGAATCATCACAGCAGAATCGAGGGTCACAGTCCAATCGCCCTTTACCTCACAGTAATGTCTATGGCGATCTTCAAAACGCTTAACATAAGCAAAGAATGGTTCTTTCTCAGCATGCCTGGCTGCATATGAATCAACAACGCTGGCAAGGCCATTTCCAGACAATTCTTGTATATTATCTTTGAAATCTTTAAGACAATGATGATATTTTGCAATAGACTGTGAGTAAGTGTTCACAGTTGGTTCGTGTCCCTGAAACAGTTGAACTGGAGCCATAGGGGGGTTCAAAATCTGCGGACCAGGAACAATGGGAGCGCATGGGAGAGCAGAAACATTACGATAGATAGTGGCATGGGCAGGAGGCGGCGTCATGTCGTTTTGCTTATCAATCAACAGAGCACACAAATACATGCCATATTTTGCCTTTTGCTTTTGGTTCTTTAAACCAGACCACCAGTCCAAACTCTGTCCAATGCCCCACTCGCTACACCATCCATCTCTTTTCATTTTATCGCATCTTTTCAATTGGGTCTCCAGAACAAAGCGCGCCAAAGATACAGTAGTAACAGGAGCAGATTTTAACGCATCCATATTAATTCAGACCAAGATTTTGCTTTGACCAGACAACAAAGTTAAACACAACACAGCACGCTTGAAACAGACCGCCAAAAGATTGATTCGCTGTGGTCGTAGTAATAACAATATAAGTCGAACGGGACCTTTTCTATGTGGAGAGTCTTTGTTTGATGTGAGAGCTCTATTCCATCCGTACAGGACCAAGTTTGCTATCCCTTTTTGAGAGATTCCGATGGCAGACTTATCTCAGTTTATACAGCGTTATAAACAGAGGCCACCGTGACTCAGGCACAATGCTGTCTAGACACTTGCACCTTACAAAATAGGGCGTCAGTCGATGCTGCGCGTAATGAGTTTTGGGACTAAGCTTGGCAACGATGCCTTTACGCCGCCGCTGTGGCGCCGGATTTCAATTCTGGTAGGCTAATGCCTAGACCGGCAGATGGCTGGTCAGAGAAACTCTGATGTACCGGCACGATGACTCGGTCTCCCTCGAGTCTGTCTCTCACTCTCAAACTAATTTTCTGCACATAGAATTAGCGTAAATCGCTTACCTGTCCCGTTCACAATGCTTGAGCGTCGGCTTGGATCCCCTTTCTGTATTCGGATAGATTCGGATAGAATATCTATACCAGCGCGAAGGACCATGTGACGGCGAATCTCAGGCCGACACTCTTCTAGACAAAGGACCACGAGGCGAACAGAATATTTCTGGAGGTGTATTTCAAGGTGCTCCTGCAGGGAGTCAATTCCAACATCGAGTAAAGGCAGGCAAAGACTAAAGAGGCACCACAGTGTTACAGGTTAAATACCAGTCAATCATGGGAGGATACATTGGGGGTGATAGGTTTGTTACAGGTCAATGTGGGGAAGGGGGCATGTGAGTGGGAGGGGATGTTCCTATGAAGGAACACACACAGGCCCAAAATGGTGGACAATGGATGTGTATTCCTCCACCTGGGGCAGGGGGGGATGATGTCTGCTAGGGGCTTTAAACAAAGGTGTGCCAAGACTTATCAATGCACATGGCACACACACACACACACACACACACACAGGAGAACATGCTTGCAATGCAATGTAAGTCTATAAATTAATGGCAATATCAATTTCCATCAAAAACAATCGTCTCCATGCTTGGGCCTGAGTCACGCAACCCCTGTGACCCCCCCACAGTGTACTAACAGTTAGTCCTTCGCAAAATGTACCTTCTGTCCATGGCAACTCATCTGATTGCCGATGAGGCAATCAATAATGCCCCTGGGGGTTGTGGAGAGGTGACAATTATGGATGCAAGAGATAAAACAAAAAACAAAACAAAAGCCTAACCAGATAAACTAGTCCAATTACACTAGGCTGCCACTGTGCCCCATCCCCCCCCCCATCCTTCCTTCTTTTTCAGTTCCTCTGTTCCTTTGGCCTAAATTCCATCTTAAATGCATGTCTATTTTATACACAATGATAATGTGTCTGCGAGAAAGCACAAACAAAATGCATCAGCGACAGGCTGTGCATCTCGAGCCAAAGGGTGGTCTCGCAGTGGCTTCCTGGGCATATTAACGTTCGGACATTCAGATTGAAACTTGTCCGTGTTGCCCAATGATGACTCCAATTCCCCATTAAAGTCCGCTTTTACTTTGCATAGCGCTGACACTCCCTCAAAAATGTCAGTGAAGGGTGTGTGTGTAAGAAGTTAGCAGACACAGCCAGTTGCAGAAACGATCACCTCTGTCGCCAAGTTAATTAATTCTTGATGACTCGTTGGGGCCTTTTGTGCCAGACTGTGAAAGGCCTCATTTTCAGTTCTTTCATCAGTGCATTCTCTGACTGGCATATTGGCAGCTCACTGCTTTTGTGAAAAGTGTGATGTAAGTTTAATACACACACATACACACACACACACACACACACACACACACACACACACACACACACACATAAACACACACACACACACACACACAGAAACACACACACAGAAGTATCCAAAACTGAGAGCACCGTGATGAAACCCATTAAAAATGGACTTGTCTTCCTCCATTTCTGTCCATGCCCATGCATCACTTTCTTCTTTCTCTTTCTGTCTGTGTCTTCCCTTGCCTTTTGTAAGAAATGGGAAATCATAGACCCGTATCGTATGTTTTCAGTAGCCTTAGTAATAGGGGTTGACAGATTATCTGGTCGTTAGATAATCAGGGCTGACATCTGTATATTTTAATCTAAATTCCCAATAAAATATTGGTATGGCTAACATTCTTCTCACAAAATTCCCTCATTGGCCGAGACCGACAATGTTATCTGACCTTGAAAATCAAATATTTTCTTAGACCCGCTGCTGGAAACAAGGATGGAAGCTAAGTATCCAATAAAAGGGTTGTTGTGCTCAGACCATGCCATTAGCCAAATTGCACAAGCTAATTGTTTATGCTTAAGCTAAAAAACAAGCTTGGGATATAAAAGAAATAAGGACTTGTAATAAGCACTAGCTTAATTGGTGCACTTATGCTGTGCAACAGTTTGACACTGCACATTTAAGTAATAGTAATGTATATTTATTCTTTCAAACGAAATTCAAAGATATTTACCGTAATGCACAGCCCTTATGAATCACAGTTGTCATTAAAGCAACCGTTTAGGAAATGAAACATCAGCTCGCTTGCGGTTGCATTGTATGTCAGAACGTCATGGCAAAGCCTAAAATACCTGTTTGCGAAATGTGTCTTAATTTGGCCTCATCATCATCATGGAAGCTGAGTTATGAAATTAAACACTTGCAGTACACAGTTTGCACTTTACAGTATGTTTGCTAATTTCATCTAATCACAGTCCTTCCACTACTTTCGAGAATACTACTCTCCATTGTTCACATACATGAGCTAATGGGCTCCTAGAATCTCGTAGCTCTTTTTCAGAAAAAGTATGGACACACAGGCTACTTTTAAGACTTTAGTTCTAATTGCATTCTTTATAATGAAAATGCAGCTTAGACTATGTATGAATTCACTTTATTTATTTCTCAATAATTGTCATTGTTCATCCAATAATTGAATGCTTTTGAAATAGTGATAGCTGTCTGTTGCATAGCCAAAGAAAATATTTACTCACAACATCAATATTTGCCCCCTTCTAGCAGGCCCTGTCTCTCTTGTACATCGTCTCACTCAAACGTTCACGCCCTGTCACACACACGCTGCAGCTCAGATAGGAACCTCACAAATAATCTGTAATGCCAAATATGGTCAGTATTGTAGCCTATATTGTAGGAAGAATTGTAGGCTTACAATTTTAAATGTAGCTTGGCCATGCAAACATTCCAAATCATTTTCTAATCATCCTTTCTTTCTCTCAAACCTACTTTAGATGGATTCAAAGAAGAGATTAGCAAGTGCATTGCATTCAAATAATGAATATTGTCAGAGCCTGTTTGTTTTCACACTGTGAAAAAAAACTTCAAGAATTCAGATATCAGCCTGAAATATCGGTTATTGTCTGACTTTTTGTCACAGACGATCATTATCGTATCAGCCCTGAAAAGATCAGTCGACCCCTATTAATAAGCATATTATCTGTAGAGCCATGACCGTTTTCGTCTGCTTAGTCTGTTGACCTGCTTTAGTCTGCTTAATCTATGGCGATTCCTACAGACTCATAGTATTTGATGTGATGCTGAACCTTATACTTGTTCACTCTGCTGTTCTTGTGTGTTCCTTAGATGTGCACAGTCAATGAGGTTTTGGAGGAAAACATAGTTTTGTCGCCGTTTGGTCCTTTTTTTATCAGTCAGATTGTGGTGCTTCGCCAACATCTATTTGTTTTCGTTTGGTTTGTTTTTGTTGTGCTTCTCTTGAAAGTCTATTGATTTTTAATTTTTTCCGTAATTGCTCATTTTGCCCTCATTTGTATGCCTTGGCAGAGGTTTGGATAGGAATCTGATTTTTTTGCAGCTAACCGCAAGGAAGCTTTTAACACCCTAACACTTCAACAGAAAAGTCACCACAGACATTAGTGGAGTTCCCCACATCACAGGACACAGACCAACAAACCATAATGTCCTGCTGAGCGTTATTGCCTTATTTAGCATGACTTTCTGCTTTAAAACCTAGGGCTGCTGTTTGGAGACTGAAATCTTGTGGACTAAAGGATAGAGACGCAAGCTTGGGACTGACATCACAAGGACTGGCAGGGAAAAAATGGCTGTCTGTGCTTTCAGAAATTTTACAGAATTGGTATTGTTTTGAAGGAACTCATGTATACATGGAACTCCCAGATCTGTGCGTGAACACACCCCTCTACTGCGCAGACACACCCATGTTTGCGTTTAGGGTCTTGCTAATGTTTTGAAATTATCCCACTCATTTTGCCAAGTTATTAAATTAGCTTTCGGTCATGCGTGGTGGACTTTGCGTGTGGCCAGCCACGTTGCCATGAGTGAAATTAGGGCCCAAGGTGTCTATTTGGACTAGCAAAGGAACATTTACTGGCTGTACGTCAACTTGTGTGTCGTTCCAGATAATACTCATGGATGTGATGTGTTGTTCTCCCACAGAGTGTTTCTGGCGGAACAGTTTGACTTCCTGCAGTCCCACCTTGATGCCATGATGCCTTCAGCCAAGAAGCCCTTCCTGCAGCAGTTCTATTCACAGGTCAGACAACCCCCCCTCTCCACACACACACACGCACACGCACATGCGCACACACACACACTATTTCTGGATATGCCCTTTTCCCTGCTTGTCTACATCAACTTTTATCTTTTCACCACCCACCAGTCGTGACCACACCCCCCAGGCTTTACAGGGAGGATGCGGCCACCTAAAAGCACTCAAACACAGAAAACAACAGAAAGCAGTTTACTTTGTATGTGTCACCTGAAGCCTAAAATGCATAGGTATCAACAGGGCCAGGAGCTTCCGCATGCACAAACATACACACACAAGACACACACACACACACACACACACACACACACACTCTGCCTACATGTGTTGTCTCACGCCGTGCTCCTTCCAGAAACCATGAAAGCATTTTCAGCCTGGGCCCTACTGTTGTACATCTCTGCTGGTGTCAGATTGAGAGAGACACTCGATTTAAAAATGTGTCTTCCCCGCTGACATCATGTCTCTTTCCTCTAAATTCTAAAGAAAAAAAAACCTCAAGAAGATAACCTTAAAAAATAAATAAAATAAGAATAAAAATAAGTCTTCCACCTGCAGCTCAGCTGGTGGAGCAGTGTTTTAAGAATAGCTGAAGGGTCATGATGGGACAGATCCCTCTTCTGCTTGTGTGTCTCCCTCGTGGCAGACGGTGTCCACAGCCAGCGAGCTGCGCAAGCCCATCTACTGGATCGTGGCGGCCAGGGCCATCGATTACGAGCAGATGCTGCTCCTCATGGCTGGAGTGAAGTGGGACATCAGGGAGATCATGTCCCAGCACAACGTATATGTGGATGTCCTCTTGAAGGTAAGTGTATGTGTGTCTGGTGTTTATCAGTCGTGTGTGTGTGTGTGCGTGCGTCTGTGTGCGTCTGTGTGTGTCTGTGTGTGTGGGGGTGTGTGTGTGTGTGTGTGTGTGCTGTTGCACACTGAATGTGCATGACACGTTTTCATTATGTTGTTTCTGATTTTGAAAATCTGCGATAGTGTTTTCAGTCCCTCTAGAATTTTTGCGATCTTGCGTTTTCACAAATTCACACAAATTCAAGGATTTCCCACAATTGCAATTGCGGGTTGCAATTTTTCTGGAAAATAGCAAAGGTATGGACTCTCTGCATTATTTTGAATTGATTTTATTCAACTCAAACTCATTATAGCTGATGATGATAGAGTCAGTATCCAGCCAGTGCTTTGTTGATTAAAGTGCTATGGTTTTCACAACCTTATCTCCATGGCTATATGCCGTCCCGGCAACTATTGCGGATATATTGTAACGTTGAAGAGTCAGTCCCATCACCCTGTAAGGGCCCAAGATATACACAGTATGCGGTATGTGAAGTCTATCTGCAGCTGTCAAACTGGCACAATAAAGAAACCTCCCAAGGACAGTCGTTAACTACTGCTAATGTACTCTGCGTGGTTAAAAAGCCAGACAGTGCATGAAGTGATATAAGAATTTAGTGGAGGTAACACAAGGGGCAGACACAGATATGCACTACGCAGAATATCAAAACCCCTCCTATGGCATGAGAGACTGCACAGAGGCCTGGAACGCTGACTCTGCCGCTCCAAACTTGGGTTCTCACATCGACTGGCCCGCTGTTTACTTGCAAGCGCACAACAGTGGCTTCCAGCAGATCAATACTACGGGCCCCGGGCCAGGATTGTGAATCGTGAAGCTGGCTTGTGTCACAGTTTAGCCCAACCTTGAAGCGTGGCCTGGCAGACATCAGCTCTCCTTGGCTGTGACGCAGCGAGGGTGACGCAGGGCCCTATATGAGGCTAATGGCGGCAGCCCTGGAGGGGGGTGGAGATGGAACAGCTACTTAGACCGAGGGGACGAGCGCAGGTGAAGAGCTGTTTTTCTGGAGGTGCAGTGGGGAAGAAAAAATTAAAAACACCTCCAGACCCCAGATTGACTCTGAACACACACACACACACACACACACACACACACACACACACACACACACACACACACACACTTTTTCACTTACACACACAGTTCTTATGTTATTCTCTCTTTTCTGCCTTTTTGTTCCCTTTCCCTTGAGTCTCATTCTCACAGGTTTCTAACTCCTTTTTCCCTCCATTTCTCATTGTCTCTATCTGTCTGGTTTAATTCTCTCCTTTGCTGTCATTTTTTCATTCTTTCCAGCTTTGCTCCATCTCTTTCAGTCTTCCATTACATCTCTGTGTTTCCATCTCTTCATTTTCATTCTATGGCTTGTCTTGTCCCATTATCTCTCTCGCTCTCTTTCTCTCTCTCTCTCTCTCCCTCTCCTTTGTCCCTTTCCCCTCCTTCATGCCCCCACATCTCTCCATCACCTCTGCCAGACACTGATCAGTGCCCCAGAAGCCTCACCCTATCCCACACCTTTCCATCCACTTCTGGCGACAGACACAGCAAGAAAGCCAAATCACTCACTGTGCCTCTCCCCCCCCCCCCCCCCCCCCGCACTGGCTTGATGAGAAACTTTCCTTTAAATAAAATGCCCCATCTTTTATTCATGTGGTTCTCTCCGCACCTCTCCCAACCCCCCCCCCCCCCCCGCTTCCTCGCCCCTCTGTGAGAGGTGAAAGATCTCTGTCGAAAGCGCTCACCTGTCCCTCACCCCTTCCGTAATCGCTTGGCCTTCTGCTTTAGCCTCCTGCGCTTATCAATTATTTGCCAGAATATGAATGATTGGACATGGCAGACTGAGGAGGGGAGGTACAGCGGGGGAGGCTCGGGGTTCCTGTGGCAAGTCTTTCTCTTGTTACTTCTCTCTTTCAAGAACCCCCTGTACCTGTGCACACGCAAACCAACACACACACACACACACACACACATACACATACATATAGTTTCTGTCTCATTGCCTTTCTGTCTCTATAATTATCGCCTTTCTGCTCTCTATCTCGATCTCCCCAAAATTCTCTCTCTCCGTGTCTCCCCCTCTCTCTCCCTCCCTCCCCAAATGCAAATCTTTATTTATGCCCCTCCATTCATCCCGCTGCAGAGGGTTTCGTATGGGAAGGCACAGAGCGATTTGCATGGCTTGCGCGAGCGTAGAGAGCGTGAGTGTTGCACTGAGTCGCTGTGTGAACAGATGGGATTTTTTCTCTCACCCTTTCCCCTCTCGCTCGCTCTTTTTTTTCACACTCTTTCTTTTTTTTTACAATGAAATTATGAGTGAAGCCTATTTGCACACCAAGCCCCGCCGAGTCTCCCCACATATGCATAATCATGTGTCAAGCAAAAGGCTTATTTACATAAGTCCTGAACTGCGCTGTGGTGGTACGTTCTCCTTTTTTTTCTCCTCTTCCTCTCCCTCTCTCTCGCTCGCTCTTTCTTCTCTCTCTCCTCCCTCTGCACCGTGGACCTAGACCCTAATGAAAAAGTAATGCCCTCCTCCTCCTCCACAGGTTCCTCATTGAGGGAAGCCTCCGAGCTCTACATCTGCCGTGCCTTCCTCATTTAACTGTCGGAATGCTGGCACCCTCCCAGTTTACTCTTTTTTTAAAGTCTTTGACTCCGCCTTTTGGCGAGAATCTTACATTTAGACTTTAGATGAATTAAATATGTGGTGCAATTAATGCGGGAATAGGTCTGAAACGGCTCATCGTTTATTTATAACACTTGACTTTAAAAGGCTATGGAGGGATGGGAGAGTCTGCGATGCTAATGGCTGGAAAAACCCTGCTTGCTCCAACACGGGAGCGATCCCTTGCGAGATAGCAGCTCATCATTTATTTTTCCTTCCTTTTTTTTTTCTTTTTTTGGTCATTGGTTAAACTTTTGTTCCGAGCTGTTTGGGAGTATAATTTGTGAGGCACGAACTTCTGCGGCCCTGTCTGTGCACGTGCACACATTGCTATTAAAATGCGATATTTGCATTTAGATTGGTTGCGTTTTGGAATGCGAGACTTGGACAAAAAGCTGCATGTCTCATACAATGGAGGGTTTGGCATGAGTGCTGGAGCTGCAGTTTAATTGCATTGTCGATCTGATGTTTGGGGGTCTGAAAACAAAGATATCCTGCGGTCACTTTCTGACATGACCAGTCGCTGCATCATCCATGCTTCAATTCCACCGAGATGAACAGACCTACATATGTCTGTACCCTATTTATAATCTGTTTTGCTTACTGCATAATTGGAGCAATTAATTCCTGTTTACACATTACAGGAATTCTTCTATTTGCGTCAGTGTGTATGCTTAACTAGGCATGTTTATAAATGCATGCTCACGAGCTTCCATTGGCGTGGATGTGAAAAGCAGCAAAAGATAATTACATGTTTAAAGAGAGCATAACAGAGACTAATTTGTTCCATTTTTAGTGTGTGTGTGTGTGTGTGTGTGTGTGTGTGTGTGTGTGTGTGTGTGTGTGTGTGTGTGTGTGTGTATTCACGCATCCAGATTTTTTTTTTATTTAGCATAAGGTCTGCCTGGTTAGTATAACACTGGGTATAATGAGTTATCGAAACTGTGACCTCATATATTCGCCACATAAGTATGTGGCGAATATATGAGGCGAATATATGAGGTCACAGTTTCGATAACTCATTATACCCAGTGTTATACTAACCAGGCAGACCTTATGCTAAATTAAAAAAAAATCTGATGTTTGTGAAGTGAAGAAGTACCAAACCGTCCTTTATCCGAAAAGCTACTGTTTGAGCATTTCAGTTGGAGTTAGAATGCATATGTTCTATCTGGGTTTAGAACCAAAATAATGACACTTAACTCTGATGTGTATAGGATATATCAGTTAATACCTAAAACTACTGTTTAATAAAGGGTTGTCAAACACTGTACAAGTAGTTATTGGCGCACACTCTACCAGACATAATTGTCTCCAGAAAAGATTGCTTCTTCTTTGCACAAAAGTGAGAGAGAGAACTCGGCCAGCATACAGCTGAGTCAACACTTCTGTAAGCAGTGTGTGTGTGTGTGTGTGTGTGTGTGTGTGTGTGTGTGTGTGTGTGTGTGTGTGTGTGTGTGTGTGTTAGGGGTAAAGCACGAGTACATCATTTTAGAGATCGAGTAATCGTTTCCTAAAAAACTTGATTACTCTGGGTGGGGGTGAGACTGTGGGGTTATGGGGGTATTATGGGGTTGGTCTCAGCACAAAGCATACAATTAATGAAATGTTGTGAATATAACCTTTGGTCTTACCTTACGCAATGGTGAAGTATGGATGATACAGACGATATTTTAACGTTAGTTACCAACATTCTTTAGCAGCCCAAGATAAAAAAAATCCGTCAAATTCGGTAAAAACTGAAATTAGTCGTATTTGCTTGCGTTTTTCAATAACATTAATTTGTTAAGCCACGTTAGTGTAGTAGTCGCGTGCGTGCCTGCCAAATAGTGCTGTCATGCTGGTGGCTAAAGGTTTCTGGGTGCAGTAATGGGATTCTCATTATAATATGGAAGGGATGGGTTTTGCGATATCTGTGACACGTCTGTGGTGGGTTTGTGGATCATGGTTAGATGTATAGCAAGGCTTTGTAGAAGGCCTATGATTTGCTTCCTAGTTCAGGACCTGTGCCTGGTTTTCCTATGATGTATTTTCCCATAATTAGATAATGGCATGAAGCAATGAAAAATGCTTGTGTGTAGTATAGATCTCATTATGGGTTGCCCTTTTAAGATATGAAGAAAACATTTTAGTCCACCATATTTGGTGTTCTGCTGGGCCAATGTTTTTGTAATGGAGGGAAGAAATATGGGTGGTGGTTCTTACCACAGCCGGCAGAACAAGTGATGTTAGTGTGAAGGAATTCATCTGTTTTAACACTCTCTCTGTGTGTGTGTGTGTGTGTGTGTTCCTCAGGAATTTGAACAGTTCAACAAGCGGCTGGGCGAGGTGTCTGGGCAGGTGCGGATCCCTCTGCCCGTCTCCAACGTGCTGTGGGAACACTGCATCCGTCTGGCCAACAGGACGCTGGTAGAGGGGTGAGTAGAGCCTGGCGCGGGGCATCTTTTACCCCCTCCACCCCCTTCCATCTGTTCTCAAACTAGACGTTATTACTTCCTAATAATAATATCGGCCCCCTGATCACGGTCAGGCTCTAGTAGTGTCCTTTGTTTATGTCTGGTATCCCAGACACCTATATCTACCATTCCACCTCATATCCATGGTGAAAAACCTTAACACCTAAACGCCACATGTGTCTCCAGCGAGCTGCAGCAAAAGCCAGAGTCACAAGGGTTCAGCCTTGAGGGTTCACATGTGTAGAGTTGCCTCTCAGTAAGTTGCATTCCATAAAAGCATTAACTTGGTGACATTTTGCGGAGGTAGCACAGCGTCAGCAGTGCTTCAGCTCCCAGGGAGTGCAAATGGCAAGACATGTATGTGCACAACCTTACTGTACATCGTCTAAGAACAATTCTCTGAATATATAATGTAATTTCCCGTGTGTGCATAAACAAATTCATACATGGTGTATGATGATGTAAATGTGTAAATTTCCTGTGTGCAACCAACATGTCCATAGCGGTATAGCTTCCAGTGAAGGAAAAGCGATATCATAATCCCAGCATGCGCATATAACAAGTGCTACAGTGGAAAAAGGCCAAGACGCTCCTCAGATATTTGTTTGCCATCAATCACGGGGGGTAGCGCCTGAGCGATTGTTTTGCGGCAAGATTGCCATTCATCATTCAAATTTTTTCGTCTGCCGAATGATTTGATTTGTAGGCAGGGAAATTGCACAGGTGTTGGGAAGCCGGTGTGGGTTTTCTTTTTTTTTTTTTGCTGAGGGATCATCCATCTTTTGTTTTGACACAGTTCTCCTTTTGTGTTCATGTGAAGAGGGTTTGTGCATGTGAGTGTGTCTGTGTGCATTGCGTGCGCACGTGTGTGTATCTGCATGCGGACGAGTGGCCTGCTCATGAATAGGGGAGCCTTCATCACGTCATCCCACCGCCTCCCTCTCCACCAGGACAGGAGTACACTACCTGCTCAGACCCCAGTCACCCCGCAAACGCTCCTCTCCTTTACTCCTCTCCTCGTTCACCTGTTTTTCTTTGGGTTTTTTCCCCACTCTTTGAATCCCTTCTTCTTTGGACTGAATACTTCTCCACGGTCCAGTTGTGCTAACGCCTGCTTGCTGCCAGTGAGAGGCCCTGTGCTTACGGTGCATGCGTCAGGCTGCGTCAGGCTGCGTCAGGACGTGGCAGTGGAGGTTTGTGTGCAGACAGCGAGAGATGGACCGCAGCGCCAGGAGGGTGCTGCTCCAACAGGTGGCTTCAACGCTACAGTGAGCACGCATTCAGAGCTGGAAGCAAAATACACAGAGGCTCTTGCATATGCATATATACACACACACACACACACACACACACACACACACACACACTCACACACTCACACTCTTAACGCACTTCAATCCACAAGGTGCACACAAACATATTTACACACTCACATGCACCTTGGCACACTAAGGTACACACACACACACACACACACACACTCTTAACACGCACTTAAATCCACAAGGTGCACACAAACATATCTACACACTCAGATGCACCTTGGCACACTAAGGTGCACACAAACATATTTACACACTCACATGCACCTTGGCAAACTAAGGTACACACACACACACACACACACACACACCCCTACACATACACTCTCACGCTCCTCCACACAAGCCTGGATCGTGACTCAGACGCAGCTCTACCGGTTTGCTTGGGGCTGAAACACTGCCAGGGAACAGAGCAACAGAAGAAGGCCTTTGCCTTTCAGGGTGCTTCACTTCTGAAAGGCTTCCAAACTACTTAGAAAAGACGTGACAGACAGGAGACAAAAACTAATAGAGTCTAGCCATGCCTTATAAACCAGTACGTACTGTAATAGAAGGACAAGGAGGTGTGGGACAGAGGAAGGGAAAAGAGAGAGAGATTTGGAAGGAGAGAGGTAGAAGAAAAAAAGTCACATTATCACAATCTGTGCTGAAGTTTCTTCCGTAAATACTGTTTGAGATGGACGTTAAGCCAAGGGACCGGGTGAGAGCCAAGGGATGGAACGGAACAGGGAGTGTGAGTTTTTTTCGTATCTAAAAAGAAAAATGGAGCTATTATTAGCAGACAGTCCCCCTGTCAGTGACCAGAGCAGATGAGTCATCACCGCTGCAGTGGAAGGAGCCGGGAGGCAGCAGGCAGTTCCACGTGGAGGAGAGGAGCTCCATCGTCTCCCCGTCTGCTCCAGAGATGAAACTGTTTGACCTCGCTGACGTTCGAGACGGGAGAACGACGGCATGACGCCAATCAGCAATCAGAGTTAAGAGTCCCCCCAGGATCACAAGTCTACGAAATGCACCGGGGTTAAAAAAGGAAAAGGCAGATTAACACAGCTGGAGGGTGATGCTGGAGTGGATGAATGGGGGATGTTGATGAAAGGAGGAAGAAATGGAGTGACATGAGCATCTCTTGAGCCCACAGGCTAGCGTGTGCCTAGCTGGTTCCACATACATGACATACATGAGCATCTCTTGGCCCACAGGGCTAGCGTGTGCCTAGCTGGTTCCACATACATGACATACATGAGCCTCTCTTGGCCCACAAGGCTAGCGTGTGCCTAGCTGGTTCCACATACATGACATACATGAGCATCTCTTGGCCCACAGGGCTAGCGTGTGCCTAGCTGGTTCCACATACATGACATACATGAGCATCTCTTGAGCCCACAGGGCTAGCGTGTGCCTAGCTGGTTCCACATACATGACATACATGAGCATCTCTTGAGCCCACAGGGCTAGCGTGTGCCTAGCTGTTCCACATACATGACATACATGAGCATCTCTTGAGCCCACAGGGCTAGCGTGTGCCTAGCTGGTTCCACATACATGACATACATGAGCATCTCTTGAGCCCACAGGGCTAGCGTGTGCCTAGCTGGTTCCACATACATGACATACATGAGCCTCTCTTGGCCCACAAGGCTAGCGTGTGCCTAGCTGGTTCCACATACATGACATACATGAGCCTCTCTTGGCCCACAAGGCTAGCGTGTGCCTAGCTGGTTCCACATACATGACATACATGAGCATCTCTTGGCCCACGGGGCTAGCATGTGTACATGACACCCCCCCCCTTTCACAATGCTGAAGGCATTTGTAGGCAACCAAGAACAACAATCCAGGAACCAACTGATGCATTAAGAGAATGCATTATCTGCATAAATATGCATAGGGTTAAATATAAATAGGGATTAATATTCATATCCTAAATATGAATCTACACATCATACCAATGTTGACTGAGTTGCTACTTACTAGTCCTCCATGTTACTTGAGAGGAGTTTTTTTTTAGGAATGTCCCTTTTACATTTCTTGAGAGGCATCTTTTGGAAATGGTCTGATTTGTTGCTCTCCCCAAACATGCCCAGGAATGAAAAAAATACTACGTGTTTACATTCGGAAGCAGTGTCATCGCCATGACAACATTGAGGAGACTGTGGGAGAGAAAGTGGGAGAAACGGAGAGAGGTGCATGTGCAGGAGAGAGAGGGAGAGTGCAGATAATTTAGGGGCTCAGCTGTATCTGCACCTCACAGAAAGCAATTACACTCTTGTCAGCCAAAAAGCAAACAGGGGTGTCAACAGCCCTTCAGCTGACTGGCTATCCATGTGTGGAATTGTCTGCTAACTTGCTTGTGAGTCTGTGGGCATGCGTGCGTTTGAGTGCATTTGTGTATGCGTGTTTGTGAGAGTGTGTATGTGTGTGTGAAAGAGAGTGTGTGTATGTGTGTTTATGAGTATGCGTGTGAAAGAGAGCGAGAGAGACTGATAATCTGTGTGTGTGTGTGTGTGTGTGTGTGTGTGTTTGTTTTGTTGGTGTGTGGGTGTGCATGCAGCATCTGTGCCTGCATACCCTCTGGAGTGGCTACTGGCACCGGTTGTCAGTCCCAGGAACTCTCAATGTGACAGAGCTGTTTATATGTAAACAAGCCACTTGCCTGGGAGCCAAAGCCATATGCCTGTAGTCCATTACACCTAGAAAAACACCGCTGCAGGAAAAAGACTACTTAGTCCCCCCCTTAATCCCAGTTCACTTTCACTGAGACATCTAGCCCATGCCTTTACATCAAACATGTTCAGTGCAAACATAGTGAGGACGTACATTTAGTGTGCTCTCTGGCAGCAACGCCCATGATATAGGCAGCATCAGTGCTGTAGTGAAAGAGTTGGCCTTAGAACCGTCCTAGAATCCAATCTAGAACCAAATCTACAAGCTTTATTGACTCCTCAGTCTGTCTACGTGGAAGACCAAGAAAAAGATTGAATAGGACTCCACACTAAGAGAAGTCAGTTTATTACCAGATTTTTGCTGTGGAATCATTTAGAGGTAAAATAAACAAACAGATGCTTCTCATAAAAAAAAAGAGTTTTTTGTGTTGAGGCAAAAAGGCTTCATAGACGCTTCAACCCTCCTAAGAGTCTCCTCTGAGGGAATGTTAGGACTACATACCTGTCATGTTAACGAGATTGAAATTCGTCAGGTCAGTGAAAACCATTAGCCACAACACACACAAACAAAAAGAAAACACATGCAAACATATAGTTACATTTGCAAACCTGTCTATATTCGCCCCATAGAGATGAGAAGTTGGTCAGTGATGAAGGTGCCGACCAGCCAAATATTGAAACATGCTGAAACATTAGTAGCCTTATACCTGAGAACGCAGACGTAGTGAGGTGCACAGTGCAAACACAGCCGTCTCTCGCTCGCACTGCACAGCAGTTTGTCTTTGATGTCTTAGTTTGACGTGTTCTTATGATTCTATGCTATTGAGTGTTGGAAATCCCTGAAATTTAGTGAGATCCGCGAGATTTAATGGCACGTACGCGAGACGTGAGAAATGGTGAAAATCTGTGAGTCTCACGGATAAAACGTGAGACCTGACAAGTATGTGACTTGTATCAATATAAGTGGTATTTTGTTTCCATTCCCAACTTAGGGTGGACTTAAGGACTACATGTAAATGTAGTTTTTGCTTTCACGGTTTCGGGCGCCCAGTAGGCCTAGCTGCATAGGTTTTAGCTGGTGGAGATTAGCCTCGTGGTTCACTCTGTCACTCTCTCCCCGACTCAGTCCATTTTTATGATTTCTGTTCATACGGCGGTGGCTCACTAAATTCCACACAGGGTGCCATCCTTCCCCCGTCTCCGTAAATCTTGCCGTTAAACGATGTAACAGATCTGAGACCGAGAAGGCGTTGGAGGAGTTTCCCGTTTACCAGTGCATTTTTACAAGGTGAATTTGACAGTCTGGGAGAGAAGGAGAGAGACCGTTTCTCTCTTAACTCGTTATTCAGTCGACAGCACATCTGACGAGGCGGGAGCTGTCATGGAATCTGCAGCCGAAAGCAGATGAGTTATTCTGCCTGGCAAAGCCCATAATGTATTCACCTTTTTGACTGACGTGTGTTGTGAAAATAAACATTTGAGAAAAAAAAAGAGTTGTGTGTGCCTGTCTGTCTGCGGCTGTGGTTGGTTGGGAATGGGACCTTGAAGTCATGCAAAGAGAGAGCCTATCTAAACAACCCCCTCCTCTCTTCTTCTTCCTATCCTCCTCTCTTCTCCTCCTCTCGTCTCTTCTCCTCTCGTCTCCTCATCTCTCCTCACCTCTCCGCTCCGCTCTGTCTGCCAGCTATGCTAATGTGAAGAAGTGCAGCAACGAGGGACGCGCCCTCATGCAGCTGGACTTCCAGCAGTTCCTCACCAAGCTGGAGCGCCTCACCGACCTGCGGCCCATCCCGACAAGGAGTTCGTGGAGACCTACATCAAGGCCTACTACCTGACGGAGAACGACATGGAGCAGTTCATCAAGAACCACCGGGTGAGAGGTCACACAGGCCTGCCCATGGCCTGCTAAGCCACACTCAGAGCTATTTTGATTTTTCGAATAACAAGTAATTGTGGAGTTAGCGTCTTAGGTTTGCTGAAGCGTTGTATCTCATTATGGAGATTAACGAAGTCAAGTACAAAGAGTTAATGAAGTTAATCGAGTTGGAGCAACTTCTGGGGAAGTGGGCCTAAAAGTGTTCTTTACAATCTCTCTCTCTCTCTCTCTCTCTCTCTCTCTCTCTCTCTCTCTCTCTCTCTGTGCGTGTGCGTGCGTGTGTGTGTCATATTGTCTCTCACCAGGAGTACTCCATGAAGCAGTTGGCCAACCTGGTGAATGTGTGCCTGGGCTCTCACATCAACAAGAAGGCCCGGCAGAAACTCCTGGCTGCCATTGATGACATTGACAGACCCAAGAGATAGACCCCTTCTCCTTGAGCCCTCGCCCCAAAAAAGTGCTCTCTGAATCTCACACACACACACACACACTCACACACACATTCACACACACACATTCACACACACACACATTCACACACACATATTCACACACACACACACATACATACATACCAATACACACAGACACACACACAAGTACGTAAACACCATCGTGTGTGCAAATACCAACCACAGCTCCAGCCGTCCTGCATGACTTAACAGTCGTCATAGACAAACTCATCTCGAACTCAACTCATCTTGAGCTTTTTTTGCCTGTTTTGTACAAGTTTTACGTGAATGTCGCCGACTCCTGTCTTAGTCTACGAAAGACACAGTCAAGGGACACGGCGTTTTGATATCAAGTCGATGGACTTCCCCGATGGTGCAATGAAGAAACAGCCTGTGCACTGGTTAATGGCTTCTATTTAATCCAAAAGTGCGAATCAACGAGTGTATGGGACAGATACTGATACAGATACGAATGCTTTGGACCGAATGCATTTAGTCCTTCTTGCTCTCCCCCCCTCCGCTCTTTCTGTTATTGTGTCCGCAGAGGGGGTGAAGAGTGAAACGGACGTGTAACCTCACTGAAGGGACAAGTTCACAATGCCGCAAGCCGGAAGCAAGCGCTTGGCTATCTGCTCCAATTTGTTTTGTTTTTTTTTGTTTTCAAGCACCACATGTTCCCAGAACACTTTGGTTTTTGTCTTTCTCTGTGATGGATTACTTATTGTGTTGAACCCCTTGTACACTCACATCAGCACTTCTTCCCAGAGCACCTGTGAGCAAACCCACGGACCACATGTTGCGCAGTCACCCACCGTAGACTAGTAAGGTTGATGTTTATGTATAGTATACACTTAAGTTTGCCCAATGATTCTTTTGAAATCCTATGTAATCTGATATTATATTGAACAAGCAACTGTTGACTTATTATGTGAATGTCATGTAAAAAAAAACAAAGAAGAAGAAGAAAGGTTTTTAATAAGCATAATTGCATCTGTCCTTGTATGTTGATTGAAGATAGAGAAAGAAAAAGTTGAAAATGTATTTTCCGACTCAGGCAAACGGTTGCATTCCACTCTGATGGTGTGTTGATTGGGAAGAACATAGCTTTTACTGTGTATGTGAATGTGTGGACGTTCCTGTTTATTTATTTCCACTACTGTAAGCTCAAATCCGAAACACGTGGGAGGGTGGATCTGAGCCTAACTAAAGTAGCCTGTTCTTGGCGTTATCCTGTACTTGTCATATTTAAGGCAAAAAAAAGAGACTTTTTGGTTTTGTTTGTTTTAAATGGTCAAATTTTAGAAATCATTAACTGTAGGATGCATTGATTGAAATCCCTAAATAAACACACTAACTAAAACTGAGACCCAGTTGAAGGTTTTGTTGTGGTCACCCAACCGGAGCAGAGGTAGGAGGTTTCTGTGGTTCATGTGTGACCTGCTCCAGAATGCCACTCTGTTCTGAAATGTTCACTCTTTTTTTTTCCCCATCTTCATTCTATGGATTTAAGGCTGAAAGTGTTAAATCTGTACTTGTATGTCTTCTGTAATATAATATGACATAATGTTTTATTGTTTATTGTAGTATAATGCTGCTGTGTAGGATGTTGTAGTGTCCAGTAGAGTAGAGTAGGGTATAACAACAGCTTCAGAAAGGCCATCGGTTCATTTCTCACAGCTGTGGGGTCTCTTGCAGGTCACAGGATGTTATGAATTTCCTCATGGAACGGTGAGCAGCATGCAAGGATTACACGAAGGGCATCAGCAGAGACTGGAGGGCACCGCGACCTGGCTGCCTTTTACAGCAGCCACAAGGCAGCTAATGCAGCTTTGTCCCTGAGCCGCCACGTGTGTCCCACCGCACTCCACCCATCTGAGGGCTGGTGTATGTAGAAATACAGAGACCAAGGGCTGGTCGAGTTGTTATAATGTGAAGACACAAACGCATACACAAGAGACCACTGCAGTTTCTCTTCTTCCTCTTTTGTTTCGATCTGCCTGTCATTTGCTGTCAGATTTGATATCCGGTTTTTTTCCCTGAGCCTCTCTGGAAGCGGATCTTTACGGAGTGACACATCACCCTCCAGGTGGATGTTTCACGCACTCAGCACTAAGGCCCTAATCCCCGTGTGATAGCATCCGCCGTTCCTCGGACCAATTAATTAGCCCCCTGCGCTTCCTGGAGCCCCACTCTTTTAATTCCCTGTCAGAAGAAAAAAAATGAGAGAAGGTATTGATTTGCCCATGAGTCACTAACAGGGCTAATGGTACTGAGGAGGAGAGTGTGTGAGAGTGAGAGCGAGAGAGAGACAGTGTGTGCGTGTGTGTGAGAGAAATAAAGGGTATTGAGGCTCAGGGTGTGTGTTCTCACTTAATGATTCAGCTGAGGTGCGGTTTGACTTGAATCTCTCGAGCTAAGCATATCTTTCCAGCAGGCTCACACACACACACACACACACACACACACACACACACACACACACACACACACACACACACACACACACACACCACTGAGTAAATCAACAAGCGGAGGGCACTGCACTAACAGGTGCACACAAACAGTTTAATTAGCTCCGCAAATACCCCCCCCACCCCACACACACACACACACACACACACAAACACACCCTCCTCACCCCCACCCAGCACATCTCCCGCCAGACGTCTTAGCCAAGGCAGTAGTTGCCTTATTAAAACCTCACAGCTCTCTTGCACTGTGGCCCTCAGCAGTAGAGAGCCTTTACCCAGCCTGTATCTCATTAAACTGGATAGCAATTTAAGGCACAATTTTTGTCCACTTGTGAAGTACAACGTTTAAAGGAAGTTAAATGTTTTGGATTATAGTACAGTACAGTAGCTCTTAATGTCAAAATCATTTGTCATGTTAATAGGTTATGTCATAGCTATTACAGTGAAATTTATTATGTCAATGTTTTTCAAGTAATCAATCCAAAAACCCACAAAATAATCAAACAAAAATCAAATGATGAAAATAACAAATAAATGCTACTACTGTATTCAAAGTATTCTGCCAGATTTTACCATATTTGCCGTTTCAAAGATTTGGTCCAAAATATGGACAGTACTGTAATCCCTAACCATCCTCTCACCAATCAGCTACCAGTTAACACTTGCTGCGTTCAGATGTGCATGTGTTCAGGTGTCCTCCACCTATATCATGAGCAATTTAAGTCAGAAAGTCTAACTTCCGCTTTAATTCCTCTATCTTTAAAAAACACTGGCAGAATATCTCTTGGTAACTTAAGGCTCTGTGTGTCTGTAAGGCATAGCTCACACCCGGCCCAGAGGACCTGGACTTTTCACAGAGACGGACCTCTCTGAGCCGCATCCCATTCGTCATTCATTTTCCAAGCTCCCAACTAATCTAATCTCCGATCAGCACTCGCTCTGTGTCTGAGTGCCAGGGAGCCGGTCGGCCCGAGCGAGAGGTCTCATCCATCAAGGGAAGAGCAGGCAGTGACCTGCTCACACACACACGCCCACGATAAGTCTGGGACCAGGTTGTGACCAGATCACACACGTTCAACATCAGCACGGGACCAGTTTGTGACTTACTCACACACACCCTCTGTGAGTCTGAGGCCAAGCCGTGACCTGTTCACACTCTCCCTGTGACAGACTAAGACCAGGCCGTGACTGTCTTGCACTCTGCCTCCATCACCCTGGGACCAGGTCACAATCTGCTGGTACTGTCTGCGTACCAGACTGACACCAGGCCAGTGCCCTGTCCGCTCCAGCCTCCAGATTCCAGCTATCAGTCTCCCTGGGAGGAGCACCATGTTCTCATTAACCTTTGCTTTTTTTTGTTTATCTCGTTTGACTCTCGCTGTATGTTCACCTGACATTATTAACCTTTTATAAGACCCCCTCTTCCCATGTTATCATCTCTCTCTCTCCCTCGCTCTCTCTCCCTCCCTCCCTCCTTTCTCTCTACATACTTGTGTATCAACAGCTTTTCGTTGCATGCATCGCGCTGCCCCACGCATCCTACGCTCCCCCCTTCATTGACTATTCCGTCTGTTCTTTTAGAAAAAAAATACTAATCTCCATTTCCCTTTGCATCGGGCTGCTGTTCATGCTAATGCCTGGGGCCTGTATAATTCTATAAGGCCATCAGCCCTGGCTGGATTAAGAAACACGTTCCAACTGGATTACTAACTCGCTGTATCAGAGGAGCAGCTGTGAGAGGATGAGAGCACACAGAGGCCCCGACCTTTGACCTTCCATAATAATGTATGAAGAACAGGGAAAAGCCCAAAGGTGGGCCACTACTGGAGCTGCTGCTGTTAATCTCCTGTCAATCATAGACCGTAGATCGGGGCAGTCGGCGGGAGCAGAAGATTAGAGCACGCTGATGAGGCGAGGGTCCGTGAGTTAGCGGTAGAGAGAGAAAGAAGGGGGCCACGGAGCCCCAGGACGGGGCTGCAGATGTGCCGTGAGTCCCCTGCACACTGATATGGGCCCCTGGCTGGGATGAGCTGTCATCTTAAGAAAGGTTATCTGTCAGTTAATTTACCTCCATCCTCAGCACTCACTCGCTCTGTCCTTTTCTCTCACTTTGTTCCCCTCTTTCCTCTCTTCCCCCTTTTTATTTTTGTCTATCCCTTGCTTCTTCTCCCCACCCTCTTTAGGATCTTTCTTTCATCGTCTCATGGTGTACTTTCTCAAAGTCTACGTTTGCCTTTTCCTTTTCCCCCTCATCTCTCACTCTGATGTGGTTGTACCTTGATGCACCTCGTAATGAAATTGGACTTCAGGTAACCTAGATGGGACAGAGTGTTGGGGAGACAGAACTGAACTAAACAGGAATTGTCAGCCTTTAAGGTACATTCATCAGGAAGACCCCCATGTCTTATTGATTGGGTGTCTTCAAGGAGAAAAGAGACACGTTGCCAGTAGAGATGAAGAGTTGTGCCACAACAGCGTGTTGATAGACCCATTGAGGGGAAAAGCAGATGACTATAAACAATTAGCTGCTCAAACACTCCACTGAACTGAGATGAAACGACCTAGGAGAACAATTAAACTGATTTTGTTCTTTTTTAATTGAACTGATTTTAACACCACAGAGATCTGTGCATCAGTGCGGATGTATTTCCAGGCATTTCCCTGAAATCATTCAGACAGTGCTTCTTTTTTTCTTTAATGTGTAGGCATTATTAGGTTAACAAATTATACAGTATGTTCTCTCTCTCTCTCTCTCTCTCTCTCTCTGTGTCTCTCTGTCTCCCTCTGTCCTGAGAGCTAACCTGTGTGATCATATCTCTGGAGTGTGCACCACCATGTTTAGCTTGTTAAATATTAGTCAACGTCGAACGCCATCGTTTCACAGACCTTCCTGTGCTTGGATTTATGAGTGCACAAAGAGGCAATTAGGTTACCCGTTTATGAATAACTGCATATTAAACATTGCTCCAGTGCAACTCTTAATGACTGCTTTGGTGCTATAAAGTTTTATGATGCTGAAGTATGTCCCGGCCTGGCTTTGAAGCGTAAGTCCTCGTTCAGCAGCTCTCCAGTGAAACTGCATGTATCTTTCTGCAAAAAAAATGGCACAACGTTTGATTTACAACAAAAAGGGGACCCGTGGCTGGACATTTATTTGTTGTTTGTCTCGACAAAGACAAAGTGTTTCAGACTGGGAGGTTTGTTTGGTTTGTCTTTGTCATGTCAATTGAGTGTACTGCCATGCTGGCTCAATTAGGTTAAGACATACAAAGCCCTTGCACATGATCATTAAATCAGACCATGTTCCAACCTTCCAACAACCCCCTCATCCAAAAAGTATTCCATCCGAACTTCTTTGGATTCCCCTTGAGGACGTCTGGGCTTTTTTGACGGATGAGTCTGCTGAGGGAGCGGAGAGCAACATGCCAATAGAATTTCCTCAGTCGAGGGTGTTTCTGCCGAGGGTAATGACCGCTGTTCAAAGCAAGCATGCAGGTGACCTTCAGCGGGGGCTTAACAGCGCGAGAGAAAAGATTGTGTCATGGCCGACAAGGGTGGCCAGAAAAACACACACACACACACGGCAAGTCTTTTCTGTTTCACAGCTGGCCCCCGAGAGAGAGAGCCCCAGACACTGTGAGCCCCCTCTGTTATCACACACACACACACACACACACACACACACACACACACACACCATGTATTTCCAAATCATACTCTGCTGTGAGGAAAACTGAACTCAAATCCACAGGCCAGTTATCAGAAGAAGAAGACTCTTACTGAAGCTAGCCAGGTGGGCTCAAGAATGACCCTGCCATATCTCTGTGTGTGTGTCTGTATAAATGATGGGGTAAGCCACATCTGCAGATGGCTGGAAGTGTTCCCTGCCTGTTAAGTGATTGCACCGTGCTCTCCACCAACTGACCACTGATAGCACTGACCTTTCTACACGCCTGAACACCGGTAGCTTGATTATGATTTCCGGTAATTTCTAGGGAGATGAGATAAACTGCTTTTAATGCCCGTGAGCTGCACTCTCTCTCTCCTCCGTGGTGGGGAGCATTAAATTACTGCGCATAATTGAAAAGGCAGGGGCCATAAGTGCAGTGGAACCACCACTGCAACATGCAGGGAAAACACAAGGCTTGCCAACTACACATTTGCGCATTTTCTTTGCCAGGGATCCCTTAATTTTCTGCTTATTTTCTCTGGCTATATATCACGGTCTTGTTTTTTAAAGAGCAGAATCTCCGAATAAGTGTTACGTAGTTGTTTTGGCTGAATACTTAGGTAATAGGTTATGTAATATAATGAAGTATAATATTATAATAGGTTAGATTAAATCTGTAGAGTTACATAATATATTATACATCATCTCATGATCGTTGAAAGATCCATAAAAACTTTTTTTTTGTGTGTTTTGATGTCGAATTCGAACAACTAAAGCGGCGGGAATATCATGTTCTCTCTGCTGAGATGGTGAGATTTGAATGACAGGCGTGACCTCTGACCTGGCATAGAGAGGCAGAGCAGGATGAGGTTCTTCCAAAATCCATTATGGGGTCATGTGTGATTGCCCCTAGGCCCTCGTTTCTAGAGAGATGGATACGAGGCAGTTAAGAGTGTCAAGTGTGCACCTAAAGGATTAAAGCTTTCATGCGGATGAGCTAAGGCTCGATTGATGTTGTGCTGTGGGTTCTCTGTAAACCCATCTTTTTTTGGGAAAGTCCAGATTATGCAGCGCAATCCCGTATATCAGTTTTATATTGCCTAACAAATCAAAGCAATCACAGGAGTTGTTTTTCCAAAAATTTCATTCCCCACGAGACAAGGCCATGAATTTTCCCTCCGATTCCTTTGCGTCTCGTTTCTCCGTTTCGTTCTCCGGGAACAAAAGAGGCCGAGACCTCCAGTGTGTTGCTTGGGCTCTGCTGCGTGCCACGCCAGGCGGTCAGAGGTCTTTGCATGTGTCTGCTGTCACGGATTCGTCTGGTGTCTCTGCACATTCGCTGTGTGATTTGCTGCCTGGCGGGCCGTGACACCTGCAGACAGGTCACCCAGCAGAAAATGGAGTTTGAGGTGGACAGAAGCAATTAGGGATGTCACAGTGGTGCCGCCAATAAAGTGAGCGAGACTGCCTTGTCACACTGGCTTGTCACTGTGTGTGTGTGTGTGTGTGTGTGTGTGTGTGTGTGTGTGTGTGTGTGTGTGTTTGAGAGAGAGAGAGAGGGAGAAAGGTTATGTGAGTGAGTGTGTGTCCGCATACGAGAATACACGTGTTTATGTGAGTGAGTGACTGTGTATGGGTATAACATGACTTTCATAGACTCAGGATTAATAGTGATTTTTGCTCTTCCTTCAATGGTTGTCTCTAGCAAGCAAAACTGTGTGTGAGGGGGGGGGGGGGGGGGGCTATAGACGATTCCTGATGCCTTGGAGTCCAATAAAGGCTTGTGGGTTTTCAGGGTCTTTACCCTGATTATGTTGCCTGTGGTTAGACTTTCCATTATAGGAGAGCAATTAGGCGTGAATAGCCAAAGGGCGATCCCTAATGCAGGTATAGTATTTTTTTATTTAGTATTAGTCATTTTTTCTTCTTCTCTAAGCCAGCAAAGCACTTCTTTCAACTTCTTTTGTGCCAATTGCTTTTGGAGCACACCCACGTTCGCCCCCAAAGCAGTCGGTGAGCCCAGACATTTATCTGAGCTTACTAACAGCCAGTCAGGGAACTTGACTTGGAGGAACATCTCCTTCCAGTAAATCTTCTCCGTCAGCACGGCAGTTTGCCGTTTTCTCATTAGTGTCACGGATAAAAAGGTAATTGCATCTCCTCGACACTGAAATGGTGACGTCTCCAAGCAAGTGGGATCTATGGGAATCTCTGTGATTTAGTCAAGAACAAGGGGGTGGGGAAACAATCAGTAAATCTGTCTCAAGACAGCCTTTGAGAGAAGAGATCAAACAAATGATGATGCAAATGGATCGGCGTGCTAATGAATTTGAGGTTGAACAGCTTGTGGAAAACATGTTTTTTTCTTAGAAGTTTCTTACTTCTTTCGTGCGGCGAGCTTCATCAAGATATCACGTTTGCGTGACGAGCTGTGTCGGTTTGATGTTCATTTGATTGATGGAGGTTGCATTTGGTGAGTAATCATGCTGCGTCTATGGTCCAGAGGCCAGCGCCGATGTTTTCTTGACATTTTCATGACACTTCGGGGAGGTCATGCTAGCCTTGTAATGTTCCTCAAAAAGTTCGAGTTTATGACCATGTTGAAGTGCTGCCCATTCCGGAAGGCCCCTTTCGCTTCGCTCTGGGCTTCGTAACCTTCGGTCCCGGTGAAATGTCAGCCGAGTTGAATTCTGTCGAGGCCCGGTTGTGAAATGACGATGACTTCATTAGGCGGGATACAGTCTCAAAGCAGCTGCAGTTTAAAAAAAATAATGCCCCTGTGCTAAGGCCCCTCGTAGATGGCGAACACATTGACAAGCAATAGTGAAGTGGAGGATTTCTACCATTTGCTATTCAGCAGCAGAATGAGTGACATTGCAGGCAGTCTGGTGATGAACTGTGGGAGACACACTGAATCAACCTGAGTTAAACCTTCCAAAAATTTCACACTCATTAATCAATCAATTACTCAATCACTTTAGTGGTCTCAAGTTGCATTTCAGGAGTTTCAACCAATCAAAGTGATTGGTATCTGGGCTAGGACAATCCAAATGACTGCAGGAGGAGTACTGGCACCCACACTGGAGAAGTTCATCATCAACTTCTGGCAACCAAGAAGATCTCCTCACACTTCTCGGTGTTCCATCTTTTCCCACATGTTCTCCCTAAATCACTGCTCTGACCTGTGAGGCCCTCTCCACTGAGCCCTGCACTGTTTATGTTCTTGTGTGTGAGATATTCCATCTTTGACATTCTCCTCTGTGCCCTCTCTGGAGGCCCCATCGCTGGTCGACAGCATGTGTCTTAAGAAGCACCCGGGCGGAACTAATGCACGTCATGTTTACATTTCACACAAACATATCCCACCATTCACCCCCTTTCTCTTTCTTCCTCTCTTTTTCCCCTCTTTTTCTCTTTCTCCTTCTTCTTAATGCCAAGCTGTGCTGTCCCACTGTCACACCATTCATCTTGTGGATTAATGCGTGATCCCTCACACAGGCTGCAAACTACATATCTCCCGCAAGCCTGAAAGGAATGCTACTTCTTCCTTTAATGTTGGTGCTCAGTCATGGATTTGTTGACACGTTCAAAGCACTCTCTCTCTCTCTCTCGCTCTCTTTCTACTCTCTCTCTCTTGCTTGTGTGAAGAAGCATCTGTTTGTTAGGGGGCTGGTGAGGGGGTGGATGGTTCTGTTTCCACTTGACTTCACCACTACAGTGGAAAGATCACACAATCCCCCTCCTCAAAATGGGAAATGACTCCTGAAGTCCAGAGGAAGGCCCGGCTTGGAGGAGGCACAGTAATTGATGTGCACGACCCATGTCCCTCTTTACCAAAAGCCCCAGGCTTTGATCTGACAGATGTCTGCTGCCTACCTGTCTATCCCCACCCCCACCCCCCCCCCCACCTCTACCTTTATTCTTCCCAAACCCATTATTTCCAACCTGAAGAGTATCTCTGTCTGAACTGAGCCCTGTTGAAAAGGTTTTGCTTCATCACTGTTTCAGAAAAGTGGATTGTCGAAATAGACCCCACCCCAGGACTTGGGCTGCTGCTCTTAGCAAAGTGTTTCGCCCATTTTTATTTATATCCTCGGGGTGAGAAGAGGAAACACATTATTGCCTTCCCCGCTGTGTCTGAACAACCTTGTAAAACTGTTTTACTACCGTGAAAAATTCGGGGAGATGGAACATTTCAACAGCAGCTAGGCTTCCTCCAGCCGCTGTGTGCACTGCTGAAGACCATGGCAAACCCTTCTGAGTCCCATCTCCTATACACAGGCACCATGTTTGAAATCGAGTAATTACAGGCGCTTTCCCACTGCAGGAACTCAAGGCACTTCCCAGGTGGTGCAGACGTTTACAGGAACGCCCCCCTAATCGACCCTTCCAGCCTTTCTATTTCTATTGTGGTGCAGGTGCAGGTGCAGGTGTCAGTGCCCTTCAATCACAACGTCAATTCCGAGCATGACAAAATAATGATATCCAGTGGCAGCAACAACATTAGACCGTTAAACCAGAGATCGACAGTTGTATTTTGTTGCTAACACTTGATTAAATGGCTGCATGGCAGCTGTAATAACTTGATAAATGAATATATCAGCACTATATAAAGCCTATATTTCAGCTGACGTTTTGCTTGTGTTCATTCAGTGTCTGTAACCTCAACAAGCTAACTGTGAATGCTACCATTTATTTTTGCCCTATTCGCCACGTAACCTCTGATAAATCTTGCTGGTTTCTAAAAATGGCGCTTGTTGTTGTCTTCAACTCATCTTCCTCATGACTGGTGTTTAACCAATAAGCGTCAACCATCACTGCAAGCAGGGTGCGATTTGTCAAAAAACAGAGGTGGGGGTGTTTTTTTTTTTTTATCATGAAAAAACAAGCAATAAATAGGCCTAATTCTTTTCAAGTTAACGGTAGGCCCTATTAGGTTACATTTTGAACAGTTGAACATTTAATGCAAACTTAAATATATAAAATACATTATATATACTGTATATATATTTTATATCCCCCCAACAAATCGCACCCTGACTGCAAGCGCCACCCAGCAGTTTCAGGGGCGCACAGAAGTGCCTACCCTGGAGCGGGTACTTATTTCTCCCCTGAAAATGTCCCGAAAAGAGATCCGACAGGGGCCCCTTATATAATGCATTTAAGACACTTCCGCAGAACCCTTCTCTTCCATTTTCCTCTGATCTCCCTCTGTGTATGGCAATATAATGGTTTTTGAGAAAGCAGAGAAACTCTGATCAGTAACTTCATCTGTCAAGTTCTGTGTTGATTTTTAGAATCAAGGGCAATTATGCTAACAACTCGAACTCGACAACTACACTCATTAAGCCCTAGGCAAGCAATTATGCAAAGTTTATTCTCAAAATGAATTCAACTTTTCATCAAATACCCAGTACACACAATGTGTAATTGTCACTAGGCATCTCGGGCCATATTATAAGCTGTTGATTTACAGCTTGTACCATGGGGTATCAAGTGACTTCAATAATTCTACAATTTTTTCCCCAGCAGAAGGCAGAGATGACGTGTCTCTGTGAGAGGACTCTCTTCGGGGCCATGTTTTGGAGACCTTTTGATAAAAGGCAATGATTTGCCTTGCAAATGTGGTAATGGCATAATATTTGTATGAGGACCCTCAGAAGCCTGAAGAGGGAAGAGTCATCATGTATGCTAATTACTGCGCCGTCTTCTCCTCATATGGTAAGTGTGTGGGGGGGGGAAGGTTTTTGAAAAACAGGTTTTGAAGAATGCCAGCGAAGAATTACTGCAAATGGCCTGATGCAAGGACATGATTGTCTGTCCTTGTTTTAGTTCAGAACAAATGAAAGGTTCAGTGGCTAAATATTAACCCAGTGAGTGAGTTGTGCTGAGAGACCACTTGAGTGGCTCCTGTCTTGTGCCATGTTTCAAAGCGTTTGAATCAAGTTACTCGTTCACCAACGTCCACACAATGAAGTGGCCCTTCAGGACAGGTCTCTGTTTCAGTTGAATAACAATGAGCAACGTATCCAAACAGACTTGTGAGGGATGCTAATTTGACAAAACAGTTGCTACACTAAGTGCTTTTGTGTCTGATGGTTGTTTGTGAATTTGGCGTTTCATAGACTGGCCCCGCTGAGGGAGTTCTGCACTACAAAAACAAGATCTGATATCAGCACTCACTCAGTATGAGCTACTAGACTTTTGAAGCGCTACACTTCATTATGCTAATCTGGGTCAAATTATGTTTGTCGTGTGTCCTTGTTTGTTTGTTTGTGTGCACTTCTGTATCGAATTACCTTTGACCGTGGGTGTGTGCCGGTTTTTTAAGTTGTGTTTATTCTGAAGAGCACCTGTGTACCTGTAATTCAATTTACAAAACCATTTCATAGACTAAGTTAGACCGGCATGTTTTCGGGACAAAAGGAGTAAGGTATTGCAGATAAATTAGACGGGTTCATAAGTTTAATGTAAAACAGGTAGATTGGATAGTTTCACTAGTTTTCACTGTAATGTGTGTGTTGACATGTTGGTGAAATTCCACAAAAATATCAAAGCATACATTAGAGAATTTAACAGATGAGTAATTTCTTGAATACTAAACCATCAAAACCTTTTGATCATCTTTACTTGATGTTTAAGTATTTGCATCTCAAAACGCAGAGTAAACACAAAATCATCAAATGGAAATGATCAAAAAGACTTCCAGCAGCATATCTACGATTCAGTCAGATACTGCATTCAAGTTACCTGAATGAAACACTAATTGGAGAAATATGACTTAAATATGTAAATGTATTAGTAGGGACTTTTCCATTCAACACACCCTTCAGCATCAATCCAGAGCTCTACTAATAATGTGTTTTTAAGTGCTCCTCAATTAACATCCTATTTCTATGATGTGCTATTATACAGTATGTGTGAAAGATCAGCAGACAGACCTATTTTATAAATATATTTCTGATTGCATTAGCTTAGCATAGACATGGTTCAGTCTGTGTATTTTAAAAAGAACAACAACCATCTTAGAAAGCGTTGCACCCAAGAAGGCAAACAATGAAGGAACAGGCAAAATATTTTTTGGGGAAAAAATATGCTTTAAATATTTTCACAGTGTCATTGTGAAACACATATTTTTACACAGAACTGTCGACTGACAACCTAATCATGTACATGTACATACACAGCTGCCTACCTTTTTTATTTATTTATTTTACTGTCATGGGTGTGAAGAAACAACTAATTCCACAGTGGTCAGACTTCACTGCTTTAATTGAAAACTCAAAAAAGGATGAGAAGAGAGAATCAAAGACACCGTTTCTTGATGCAATTGTCAAATGTTGCCATGTTCCTGGTCACAAAAGCAAAAAAAAAAGTTTAAATAAAAAAGTTAAACAAAGGTATCTATGCAGGAATCTACTATATATATATAAAATATATCTTCTTGTTCATGAGAATGAAAGAAAGAATTTGAAGAGAAATACACATAGAGAGACAGACAAACACAAAGCAGGGGGAAAGCAAGGGAATGAAATTTGTAATAGTGTTATATGACAAGCTATTTGGTAGATAGACCGCCGTGAGATGATGGGGTGTTAGTTTGCCGTTAGCGGTAGCCCTGGGGCGTGGCGCTGGTTAAAGCCTTAGCTCTCCTCACTTTCCTTCGGGGAAGCAGCTGGCGCTGTGGAATGCCGCGCACACAGAAGAGTGCGGCGTTTGTCGGTAACTGAGGAACAGAGCATGTTTGTCTGTCCAGCACCTGCACGCCGTGAAGCTAAATAAGAATGACACCCGCACCAGAAATATCTTGGGCTACCGTTACTGTTCCTATTTACTCCTTTATAGAGTGCTAAACTTTTAGTAGAATGCAGACCATGAAATGCCTTAAAGACTACTTGGCAGATATGATTTGACAGTTTAAAGGCGTACGGCGTAACGATCTTCTCACTTGGTGCGTTGTTAAGTGTCCACCAAGATGTGATACAAGCTTACAAAAACTCTCTGCACCATAAAGATCTGATGGCTTCACTGCTTCCCCCCCAACCCTAAAACTGATCAGCCATATATCGGCCAAATTTTACTCTCCTGCCATCGAGTCCACTGTTGTTGTTTGTTTGTCTTTTGAACAGTGTGTTTATTTAGGCCAGCCCTTGTGTTGTGAGTGAGTTGGCCTTGGTGGTAGCTTTTTGTTCAACTTTTGCTTTGGGCGGCCCAAGTCGCCACATCTGTTTTCCAGGTGAGTAGAAGCACGCTGACATTTTGAAATGAGACATTCAGTATCAAAGAGGCGCCAATAGAGAACTTTATAACCAGGCATTCGAAGGACACACACAAAAAATATTCAGCAGTGCTTCAAAACGGATACCAAAAGCTCTTTCCAACCAGAAATGAGGACAAGTTGAAGTTGAACGATGAAAGAATCGTCCATTTGCTTTTAGATGAAACATTATTGTCTGGCTGTACCTCATAAACAAAGACTGCTTGATAATCACTGATGAACACTATGAGTGAAATGGAAAATGACAGTGTCCATGGCAACTCCATCTTAAACATGGAGGGCTACAAGTTTAAAATGAACATCAAAGACAGGAAAAGATTAACATAGACAAGGTGTCACTGATGTTTTTACCTTAAGTCTACAAGTATTTTAACATAAAGAAGAAATCTGAGCCACGTTTCACAAAGCAATAGATAGCATAATCATTTACATCATCATCAAAAGAAACAGGAAGAAAAAATACATCGTCTATTCTTTGTGTAGTTTCCTTCATATACATATTTCATATATTTATAGGTTTCTTCATATGCTCAGCATTCATACTATTTAAAAAGTACTCATCATTCATTTTGATAAAAAATATTTTTAAAGAAGCTTTTCACACCAAAATGAGCCATTTAAACAAAAATAAAATGATGCTCTTGTTTTGAAACATGCCTATCATTCTCACGTTTTGCCCAACACCTGCTACAGCTGGAAATCAAAGCTTGATATCATACTTACTATCTCAACATAAAGATGGCAAAATCGTCAGAGGGTAGTTGTTTATCGTTTAAACCACTTGGAACCCAGCTTAATTTTGACCATATTTTGGAGCGACTGCATGTTGTTTTTGAAAATACAATAAATAAATTGTAAAAACAAAAGTGAACTGAGGAGTAGATACTGATCAGTGTGGTCACAACAAAGACAACTGTGGTCTTCAAGAGGAGTTCTCAAAGGGATAAAGTCAAAGCCTGTGTGCTCTACACAGGGTTTCCATGTCAGAAAATGGCGACAGAGAAAATGTTCTTGCAGTGAATTGCCCCTCGAAGTGCTTGTGCAATTGATGAGCTTAAGGACAAGACTGAAAAAAAAAAGTTCAGTGCAAACATTTTGAGAAATTAGTACAAAGTTAAGCATGACAATTGTGTAATTGAGTCACGTACATCAACTCTCAAGGTTTTTTTTTTTAGGTTTTTTTTTTCTTCTCTCTTAAAAGTTCACCATTCTCCATCTGCCATGTGATGTCACTAGTAATAAACTTACAGATCATTCATTCCATCTGGTTTAGTGCAAAACACATTGATTTTTTGACTTTCATCTGTGTCATACCCTTGATCTGATATCTGAGTCATATGACAAGATAACTGCCCCCACTCTTCAACTACAGGCTTCGTTTAAACACACCTTTAGAATACTATCAACAGAGCAATATAGAAATTTTGACGCATGACACCTGTCAAAATGAGCATTCATAAGGAAACAAAAAAGTCAGACAATTTGATAAAATAATAATAAAAATAAATCACATTACAAATGAAGGAACAAACACAGACAAACAAATGACTCTACTGTAATGTGAAGCTGTATGCTTAGAAACATACAACTTTGTGGGCTGCACAATACAATGGTTTTATTTGTTGTAATCCTCTTATAGATTCTTAACTTTCATATTTTAATGGTTTTGCACTATACAGCTCTAGAACACACACTCTCTTTCTGTCTCTCTCTCTCTGTCTATGACTTCTTTCCCTCCACACGCTAATTTTTTCAGACAAAAACACTGAAAGCACAGCTGCACTAACATTACAATCAGAGGCCTCACAAGACGGACAAGCTATTTCGAGGTTGCAAAATAGCAGTCGAAAAAAAAAAAAAAAGAACAACTTCCCAGAAACCCCTCAGCAGACACATGTTGGGTGAAACTGGTGAGAATGTGCACAAGATTCCAGAGCTTAGGCACAGGGAAACACTTTCAACTGCTCACCCAGCAGAGGAGTGTGTGTGTGTGTGTGTGTGTGTGTGTGTGTGTGTGTGTGTGTGTGTGTGTTTTCCGTTGTGAGTTTGTGTCCCAGTGATTGGATCTGTGAGTGGTCCGATAGTGAACTCTCTTCATAGGCCACTAGCCACCACAGCCTTTGGTTTAGGCACCACTGGGCCGCGTCAAGTACCGGCTGGCCAGGAGTCTAAGCCTGAGTCTGGGTCCCGCCAAGAAACAGGTGTCCATCAAACACAGCTCTTCTATTTGTTTTATGTTCCTGTTTGTTTGTTTGTTTGTTTGTTTGTTTGTTTGTATGCTTTGATGAAGCAGTAGCAGCAGCAGCACGGTAAGGACCAACCAAAACTAACACACACCATTTGGGTTTCTCTCAGGAGAGGCATCACTGCCCATACACACATGAACAAACACCATTGCTGTTTTTTTTCCTTACTTCACAATGTTAAAGTTTTTCCACCATTGCAATCAGGCCTTACTCCTTGACCCCCTCCTAGCATTGGGATGAAGGGAACCCAAAGAGAGTGGGTGTTGGTGGGTGGAGGTCCAGTTTGATGTGTTTGTTATCACCACAGACCTCTCAGTGTCTTTCCAAAGAAACATCTCCTGATTCCAACTACCCTCCCTTTTCCCCCCCACAGCCTCTGCAGGCCTCTCCGTGAATCAGCGCCCCCTAGTGTTCGGCAGTCCACCTCCCTACCCACCCACCCATCAGGCATAGGTGTCTCCCAGCTTGAGGGCCACCAGCTCGCTGTCCTCAGTGGGCCTGCCATTGGGCTCTTCTCCAACCCCACCTCCGCAGTCGTGGTGGTACATGAAGCCAGGCACCTCGGTGATGGAGGTGGCCGTATAGGAGGTGGAGCGCATGGAGCAGTGCTCTTTCTTCTGCTGGCCCCACTGCATCTTGTACTGCATCCACTGCCTCTTCACTGTCGCCTGGACCTACAGACAGAAACATGGGGGTACAGTTGGGTTTATACCAGAGACCTTTTGATGGAGACGACCAATCACAGAGGGAAAATTAATGGGGGAGTCTTATACATGTACAATTACATACCGGATCGGTAAAAGTCGTGCCCTGTAGAGAGCCAATCACATTGTCAGAAAAGGAATAAGAATAACTGACATTTCGCCTCACCTGAACGTTCTGTTTATTTCCACCGTTACTATAGCAATAGCCACGTGTTGAAATTTGGGTAGCACAGTAAGCAAACCAATCGCCTTTAGCCTGGTTTTAGCGACTACTGAAACGTTGTTTGTGCCGTTTATATCAGATTTAAACAGTGATTTCAGTGATTCTGTTTGACCATTTTATGTGGACTTATGAGTCTCTCCCCATTCATTTAGATGGGAGCCTGATCTTGTTTGCCAGAAATAGCTGCCCAGAGGCGTTACCAAGATGGCTGCCGGTTGGTGAGACTTGCCTATAAGGACTTATGGTTATATAGCCTAAGATCAGCTGGCAGAGAAACCAACACACACTCAAGGTCAAGGACCTATGCGAAGGGCTTTGCACTCATCAGGATATAATGCTATATATAATGTTGCATACAGGTATGACCATGTGTATATGTGTGTGTGTATTTTCCTGAAATCCAATTAGAATGACCCCAGCCAAACTAATGACTTGGGCTCTGTTCTGCACTGCAGATAAGAGAGCTGAAGTGTTGAATATTTGAAGGGCTCAGGGAGGAAGATTCCCCCATGTTGCTGTACCAAAATACATTGTACAGCACAGCATTTAGCAACAAAGCATCCCCTAACTGACTGACTGAAAACCCATAAAACACTAAGATAAAGGTAAAACGCACACACACACACACACACACACACACACACACACACAAGGACTCGTCACTGTTCTTTGAAAAGCGCAAACAAGTTTTGCTTGATCAAGCACTTCAACACAGTTCCATCAGGCATGAAGGCAACCGGTCAAAACAGCCAGTTTCGTGCATGTGGTTGTCAAGCTCTGTGTGGACATGCTAGGATGAGACAGGCTGTTTTAGCTCTGAGTTTTTCGTCTTGAGTGCACTGGAGCCATGTCTGACTGAGCTACGATTTAATTTATTTCTCAAAAGACTCCCCTCTGAGACTATTAGTCATGTCTTTTGTTGCTTTGTTACATTAAGAAGTTCCCTGTCTTTTGAGCGGATCTTCGAAGACTTTGATCAAGAACTTTTCTATACTTTTTACACCTTTGATTTATCACTCATTCTGTTACAACCCACTTGTGCAGTCAGGCTTTGGTTAAATGTAAAGGGGTAAAATTTGTGAAAAACGAAGTGCTTTGAATAATGACTGTTTTCAACTAAATATGTCTGTGTTATATGACAAACATTGACAAATGACAACAAAATATTGAGAAACGACAAACTGTCATAAATGGCACATAAAGATAAATGCCAGGAAATTACAGTTTTTCACTGGGCCTTAACATTCCAAACCATGATGCCATCAACCATAACCAGAACAGAACCATAAACTTTAAACACTATTCCGAAGTTTTCACACATGATTCAGAGTTTTGTTCAACTTTTTGTGCAAAACACAAATACTAAACACAAATACCTTCATATATCTCTGACTGCACCATGTGCTTATTTAGTAAGCATTAGCATTCAATATCATTAGCTCGAGTCATAACAGGTCACACCCAACTAACACACAATACCCTGGGTGGAAACAGTAAGAGTTCAAATGGGTCACACACCAATCAGAACCTCAGGATAGATAGATAGAAGCTTTATGGAAGAGAGCCACTGTTGAAAAAAAGCTTCACTTTGGTCTCATCAGACCACAGAACCTTCTTACACTTGACCATGGAGTCTCCCACATGCCTTTTGGCGAACTCTAGTCGATATTTTATATGAGTTTTTTTCAACAGTGGCTCTCTTCCATAAAGCTTTGATTGGTGAAGAACCCGGGCAACAGTTGTTGTATGCAGAGTCTCTCCCATCTCAGCTGTTGAAGCTTGTAACTCAGAGTAATCATAGGTGTCTTGGTGGCCTCTCACTAGTCTCCTTCTTGCAGGGTCACTCAATTTGTGGGGACGGCCTGCTCTAGCCAGATTTACACATGTGCCATATTCCTTCCATTTCTTGATGATGGATTTAACAGAATTCCAGGGGATGTTTAGTGCCTTAGACCTTTTTTGTATCCTTCCCCTGACTTATACTTTTCAATAACCTTTTCTCTGAGTTGCTTGGAGTGATCTTTGGTCTTCATGGTGTAACAGTAGCCAGGAATACTGATTACTGAATACTGACCAGTGAATAGACCTTCCAGACACAGGTGTCGTTATACTACAATCACTTGAGACACATTCACTGCACACTGATCCCCATTCCACTAATTGTGAGACTTCTAGCACCAATTGGCTGGACTTCTGTTGAATTAGGTCAGTCACTTTAAAGGGGGTGAATACTTATGCAATTACTTATTTTTCATTAGATATTTTTATTTAATTGACATTACTGTGTATACATCAGTTTTCACTTTGACATTAAAGAGGGCTTTTTTGTGATTTGTTTTGTCAAAAAAAACAACTTATATTGACCATGATTGATTTATAAAAGCAATAAAAGGGTAAAACATCCAAGGGGGTGAATACTTATGCAAGGCACTGTACATGGTTTTGAGAGAAGACTTTGGTTTTGACACTTTTAAAGTTGAAAGCTTGTGAAGAGGAGTGTGCAGTTATACATTTGTGTTTAGAGCATTATTTTAAGAAATGTGTCTTGGCAAAAAAAAAAAAAATTGTTGCATTTCAAACTGGTATCACCGCCAACGTAAGATTTCAAGCCATTGGTCTCTCTACCCAATTTATTTTAAACTGACCATATCCAAATCTGTGGCCAAATTCATGACAAAGCCAATAGCCAATGGCATCAACTACAAACACTGGGTAAATGAGGGCCAGCAAAGGAGAACCAGACAAACAAACATTTTGGCTGAAAAAACAAACAAAAAAAAAGCTCATAAGTCAAAGCACGCCTTTATTCCCAAGAAGCCGGAACTGTTTTCGTAGACACGTCCAAATTGTTTACCAGGCTGCATTGACGCTGATGAGGGGCGACTTCTCATTTATGAGCTAATAACTGACCCACTTCTCTGAACGCGCCCGAAAATAATCCCCATGTATAAAACATAATTTCTCGTTGGATCCTTACTGAAAAAGCTGTTTAATTCTGCACGCACCTCTCGCCGTGCCAGAAACCTCATGCTGAGGACCCTAATTTAACTTTTATTTGTTTTTTAGGGGTCTCCGCATTATCTTTAATGTCCCAGGCGAGTCAAAGCGAACACAAAGGGAGACTGTTTGGTGTTTGTTTTGTCTGGGTAAATAATTTGTGACCGGCACTGGCAGTACACAAGCACACTAGCAGAACTGGCACAGTTATAAAAAAGGGGGGTGGGGGTTAAGATTTGGGGTTTGAGTGGAGTCACACTGTGCCCCCTTCCTTTTTTATAGACACAGGCACCTTTTAACAACAGGGGTCTATGGGAGAGATGTGTTGGGGTTGCATGGTGGGTGCCTCGCGGTTTTGTGTGCTCTGGGTGTGGCTGTGCTTTTGCGGCGTTCACGGCCCAAACGCCTTGAGGTGAAAAAGCTTTGACTTGACACAGCTAAGCAGCCTACGTCAGACCTGAATAAGTGTGCAATAAGATTAACTGAAAAACATGGGTCTTTTTTGTGGACTGACCAATATGATTTATGGAAATCTGAAGTCCAGTATTAGCACCAAATCTAAATTGTCACGCCATAGATTACATCAAGAAATGGTTTCCTTGTATTCTATATAACTGTCAAGCAAGTAGTAAGTGTGATGGTAAATACACAACTAAAAATCATGTCAACACATGAAAACAATAGGTGTTAAACCTCCCCCATGACCCCTGACCCTGAATGAGCCTATGTTTGTGAGTTGGATTGTGTGTGTAGAAGAGAATGCATTGAATACATGGTTGTGAATACATTGGAGTGATTTGAGAAATGATTTTCAGTGTGTGATCATGTGATGGTGGGTGTGATTTGACAGCATGTGAACAGGCATGTGTGTTAACTGTGTACTGGTGTGAATTCTGCGAGAGTGTGTGTGTGTGTGTGTGTGTGTGTGTGTGTGTGTGTGTGTGTGTGTGTGTTTGTGTGCGTGTGCCCGTCCGTGCTTGTGAGGGTGTGTATTTGTGAGTGTATGTATCTCTGTGTGTGCCCATGTGTGCTTGAGAGTGCATGTGAGTGTGTGTGTGTGTGTGTGTGTGTGTGTGTGTGTACCAGCACGTCCCTCTGAGATGTATCGAAATGTATGGTCCATCTGCGTCTCTGAGTCACCCCCCCCCCCCACCCCCTTGCCGCTGAAGTTAAACCAAGTGAACCTCGGTGCTTGTTTGCCACAACATGATGTCACCATGGATTTGGGCCGGCCCCATAACAACCGATGACACAGGTATGCAAGCCTGGACAAGACCTGACCCGGAAAAAGCTGACTGAATGCTTGACTGACCACTGGCTTCATGCATCAGCAGGGATCTGGCTCAGCAAGGCTTTTCGCCATGTGAGACTTGGAGCACGGCATCCATCTATTCACACACACACACACACACACACACACACACACACTCACACACACACACACACACACACACACACACACACAGACACACACGTGCGCAAGCAATACGGTTGAGCAAACTTACACGTAGTCGGTTAGCTATATATAGAGCATCAGAGGCTGTGTCTCTACACTGCATCAAGCTTATGTTGTGCTGTGTGTTGACATAGGTTGTGTTATTCACTTCAGCATATACAATCTGCGCTGTCAGTTTGCTATACATAGAGCCACAAAGGCTGTGTTAGTACACTGCATCAAGCCTATATTGTACCGTGTGTTCACATCGGCTGTGTTATTCACTCTAATATGCATGGAGTTACTCCTTGTGGAAATATAGTTTATGTGATATTTTATTTACTAGATTTTTATGAGTCTGCCATAGGCAAACAGTCATGCTTACCTCTCCATTGAAAAAGCAGAATATTGTTGCCACCAGCAATCCCTGGGTAGAGAGGAATAAAGCAGAAGTGTGATTACTGAGCTTTAGCAGGTCTTGGGTGTTTCAAAATGGCAATCTGAGAAGAAAATGATTTTCCCTGCTACACACTCACAGAACTAACGAGTAAAGAATGCTGCAGAACTTTCTTTTTCGTCAGCAGTAGCTAGAGAGGGTACAGTGCTGCTGTAGCCTTTGCTGTTCGACAGCTTGACTGCTGTCAATGATCTCTCCTCTGAACATGTTATGCTTACAATCAAATCTTTGGAAAGCTGCCTTCTCAGTCTCTCCTACTACCTCTCAGTCTGTCTGCTTTTTTCTTTCATTTATTCCTTCTCTATCCCTGTCTTTCTTAACAGTGACTGTTTTTCTTTCTCTCTCTCTCTCTCTCTCTCTCTCTCTCTCTCTCTCTCTCTCTCAAATTCAAATTCAAATTCAAATTCAAATTCAAATTCAAATTCAAATTCAAATTCAAAAAGGCTTTATTGGCATGACTGCATACAATACAACGTTGCCAAAGCATGTTTACATAAAATGTACAAGCACAATTAACATAAATAAATAAAAACAAACAATAAGTTATAGATGGTCTCTCTCTCTCTCTCTCTCTCTCTCTCACCTGGTAGTGCATGACCATGTTCATGACGACGTCGTAGATCTCGCCGGGCAGCCGGTTCTGCGGTCGCCACAGGAGGATGACAAACTGGATCCCCAGCAGCGGCACCAGGATGAGGGTGGCCCGCACCGCCTTCATGTACATGTTGGATTCGGCCCGGTGGGTGTCCCTCAGCTTGGTCACCAGGACCCGCACGATGTTCAGCAAAAAGAACAGATTCACCTGGGATAGGGTAGGAGGGGGAGAAGAAGAGGAAAAAAGAGGAAAACAAAGAAAATGAAGAGGAAGAGGAAGAAGAGGAAGAAGAAAAAACAAAAAGAGAAAGAAAATAAATAAGAACCAAATGAAAAGAAGAAGAAGAAGAAAAAGAAGAAGAAGATCTATGACTGTCTTTACAAAGCCCATTTACGCCTGTGAGACCCCATTTGAACAGGGATATTCGCCAACTATAAAAAACACACCTGCGTCTGAAAATGATTTATGAGGGTGCAAACACTACTCTAAGAGGAATCCATAAAAGCTGGATCAGTCATTAAATGCCTTCTTTTCGCTTTCACACAAACTACAGGTCAAAGCCATTAAAGATGCCACAAAAAGAATAATATGCTGGTACTACCAGTGAGCAGTTTCGCACTCTTACTAGAGGAACCATTTCAGACAATGGATTTACCACAGCATTTGAAGCGAATGGAAGGTAACACACAAGAGGTCTGACTCACCAGCAGTGCTGCCACAATAGGGCCGTGCACCACGTAAAGCAGATGGGTTTCTGCACTCAGCCAGCAGCTAGATGGTAGGGAGTGAAAACCAACAAACAAACAAAGACACAAGCAAACAAACAGGCAGATTAACAATTAATCATGCTTTGGCTCTCTCTTCTCTGTGCTGGTATGTCTTTCCTTAAAGTTAAATTCTATTGTTATTCTATTTATTTTGTCTAGTATAGTAGTAGTTGTGTATGTATATCAAGATAAATATATATATATATATATAAATATATATATGTTATTCAGTGTTATGTCTTTTTACCTACCTCATTGTGTGTTATCTATCTATTTATCTATCGATCTCTGTGTTCAGCTTGTATTTACTTTTTGAAAGACGAGACTTTGTGGGAGGTGACTCACTTGTCATCGAAGTATTGCTTCCTGGCGACAGCATGGATGACTGTGGGGACTAAGGGGAATCCTACATTGGGAAAGAGAGAAGGAGGAGGGGTGGGAGACAGAGAGAGGGGAGACAGAGAAAGAGAGAGAGAGAGAGAGAGAGAGAGAGAGAGAGAGAGGAACGAAGAGCGAAGAGAAGAGTGAAGGACAGAGATCTTGTTAGTGTGACACTCAGAGCATCAATGTCACAATGACCGGTAAAATCACAAGCCGCCACCACCACAATGTCAAAAACAGCGGGCGCACTGCCCAGGTACAAACTAAATTTGCAGCAGCAAGGTATGCACAGCGGAGGACAACACAGTTCAGCGAAATGGTACTGTGTGAGTTACTGTGGCCACAAGTAGTGTTGCTGAACCGCAAAAAGTCTCTAGTCAGCCCACTGGAATAAAAATCCAGTTTCAAACAATCCGTGTTGGGATGTTGGGCTGTTCTTTTTTGCTCCACTGACGCGCTCCAACACTTTCAACCCGGCAGCACTCCATTGATGAAGAGAGTAATTAATCATTAGTGGGGCGGACAACATTTATGCTAGCTCTTTTATTTTTAGCGCCAGCCATAAACAGATGAGAACGGACAGCTCGGTTTAAAAAGCCAATGAGGCTTGGCGGTCCAGCAGACTGTCCGCAGATGTACCATGGCTGCCCTTCGCTCATCCTCCTCCCTGCCTCCCTGCCTCCCTCCCTCCCTACCGCTCTCTGTCCTGTCGGAGCTGTGACTGATACTGCCTGAGGTTATCGCGCCATCTTGAATACCAGCCCACCACTGGTGGCTGATACTGCCCATTTATCTGGAGGGCAGTGGCAGTGGCCACCCTTGGCACATCACACTTGCAAACACAGCGGAAGTCAGCAAACGTTTATTAGTGGGTTTCCCTGTGACCTAAATGGATAATGAAGCTGAGGCACGTACAATAAACAGCCATGGAATAAATACTGAGGCAGAGGCGAGAAGTATGACCTCCAAGGGTGGCCCTTTGATATCGTATCGCTACGGCGACCGTGTGGCATGTGTGTCTCCAAGCTGATTTAGCAGCTATATCCTCATTTGTTTTGCTTTCCTTTGCAGCCACGTTGTGTGTTTGCTCTGTATGTGTGCATGTGTGTGTGCGTGTGTGTGTGTGTGTGTATGTGTGTGTATGTGTGTGTGAGAACACATGGTGCGGAGCAGTCTTCTGAGCAGTAAATTAGACAAAGCAGGAGGCCTGCAGATGCAGGGTCAGAGGAGAGGGCCCGTCGGCTCACTTAAGTTGCAACAGCGAGCTTCACACATGCTCATGATTATATTGGATACGTGAGACAACACTCACAGCGGGATTTTATGGGGATGCTAAATCAGAGCAGATCTGACTGAAAGAGAGAAGATGGCAGGGTAAGGGATGGGAAGGGAGTCACCCAGAGAAATGTGTTGGAAAAACTGTGACTGTGTGTATTTGAGCGCGTGTATCAGTGGCGGCTGGTGGTTTTTAAAGTGAGGGAGGAAGGACTGCACACTTGGTTGCCATTGGCCTGCTTATTCTGTTGGTGGCATAAGTATGTGAGATACAAGTTGTTTCAGGGTGTTTTTGTGAACTACAGTACAAAATTAGCCTGGATACCAGACCGAACTTAGCCCCGCCCACACATTTTTTGGTTGGGAAGTTCGGTCTGGCATTACTCCATTGAGGAGAAATTATCTGCGGCTCGATATCGGCCGTACCAATCAAATTGTTAAGGCGGGCTTTATACGATGATGGACAGATGATCAACAGTAACGTAACCAACCACGTCACCAACACACGAGTTGAATTCGTTTTCAACAAACATGGCTGCCGCTGGAGAGCTGAAATGTATAGATTCGAGTCCATTTAGACATTGACAGTGCATTCATTTTGAAAGAGGAACAGAGAAACGCGATTAAGGCATTTGTCAATCGAAAAGATGTTTTTGCCTTCCTTCCTACGGGATCCGGTAAAAGTGTAATGTATCAGCTGCCAATGGTCACATACTACGTTGTTCTGATTGGTTGTAGGTAAACCATTTTTTCTCCTGGTTCGGTTGAAACACGCCCCATAATCACAGCCCAATGGAGCGATATCAGACTCATATTCTGACTAGAATTATGAGTATGACATCGTCAGGCTAGTACAAAATAGCAGGCAGGGATAAAATTGATACAAAGCCACCAGTGTGGCACCATTGTACTTTGAAAGCTGGTGGACAGCATGTCTTTAGACTAGACAAGGCCAGAAGGAAAGGATGCAAAGCCAATTAGTCAAATCAGGCCTACTCTTGATTTGAAAAACTAAATACAACATAATTCTGGGCCTATCATTGGGCCTATTTCCCCCCTCAATTACTAAAGCTATTGGTTATTATTTGACTAATTTTATTTTCAGCTGCAATTGTTTTAAGAAAAATTAAGACACAAGACCAAAGGTGATGCCATTTAAAATGCATCATGCTCTGAATCATTCACTAAGTAGCCTAATATGAGGCCAATTCCCAAGTGACAATGTAGGCTAATTAGAATAGATACGAAACACATCGCGTTCTGAAACATTCATTAACAATTTCCATTCAGAATGTCAGCTGAACAAGAACAGTTAGACTAACAATAGGCCTATGAACGATTTAAACATTAGAACATTATTTAACAAATAATCAAGATGGATGTTTGTGAATGTTTCAGAAATGCTGATGCTTTCAATAGCTGCAGAATGTTAGCCAATTAAAATGTAATTCACTTGAAGATCAAGTCGATTCTCCTCGCTGTTTGAGTTGCAAAAATGTCTGTGACTTGATCATACCAGGCAGGATTTTTTTGAAGAGACTTCAGAATTTTCTTTTCAATAGAAATCATGGCCAAATGTTTCAATCTCTCCTGCCCCATTGTGTTCCGTGTGTAACTTTTGATTCGTTTCAAGCACGAAAAACTTTGCTCAACCCCTGCTGAAGTAGCACCAATGGTTGCAATCAGACACATTCATTTGTACAGCTGTGGCATTGCCCCATCAAGACCACTGGATTTCATGAAGCCAATGGCCTTGCAGAGCTTTCGTGAAGAATTTATGTCTGGATTACGATAGAAATGCAGCAGTTCGATTTTCAACTTGTCCTGATCAAAGAATTGGCCGTATGTCTCGAGCAAATTTAAAAGTGACTGCGTGGGGAAATCTGACTTGAAAGACTCAAATTTGTCCACATTTAAAAGCTCCATGAATTTCAAGCGTTCTAAATGTTGAAAGCGCTGCGTGATTTGGGTGATGATACTGTCGTGAATGGAATCGTACAGCCGCCTATAAGCTTGACGCAGATCGGACTGGCCCTGCCTCCTTTTTCTCCGGTGAAATAATTCTGGGTCGTCTACAGCGACGGCCCTTTGGTAAATTTGGACAAATGTGCTCTCCAATTTTAGCTCCTCTACGATCCGTAGGAGGCTCTCTATGCGCAGTCTGCAATAGGAGACATCCATGGATTTGTGTTGCAAGATGTCAAACACGACGTCAGTGTGTGAAAATAATTGCTCGACAGTGAAGAGTAAAAACACGAATTTAAAGTCCACCAATTTTCCCCTCAACCCATCAGCTAAACGTATGGCCTCGTCATCCATTGATGGATGGTCAACGAAGTGGTCAAAAATCTCCACCAGTTCGTCATAATTTGAGGCAACTGTGTTCACGACCCTGGAGGTGAAGTTCCAGCGTGTTGGAGCACTCCTGGGCATTCTAGCACAACCATGATCCTTGAGCAATGCCACTCTCTTGCTGGATTTGGAGAAGAACGACGTGAACCCACCCAGGTGAACAAAGAAGTATTTTGCCTGGGGGATGGACCTGACACCCTGACTCAAAACCAGATTAAGGCGATGGGCATAACAGTGGACGAATGTTGCACTGGGTGCCACTTCTCTTACTTTAGCCTGCAAGCCATTAAGGTCCGAGGCCATGACGGCCGCACCGTCATACGTTTGCGCTACAAGTTTGTCAACGAAATTGAAAGAGGACAACTGTGCCTGCACAAATTGGAATAAGGACTGTGCATCCCTCCCTTCGGATACGTCGAAAAAGCCCATGAAACGTTCCTATATTCTGCCCTGATCATCCACGAATCGCATTATCACAGAGAGCTGACAATGGCAGCTTATGTCTGTTGTTTCATCCAATTGCCACGAGAAGAAGGGCGCCTTATCCAAATCATTT
>NC_045170.1:17771853-17901853 GCF_900700415.2 Clupea harengus
ATAACATTGGAACAAATGCGAATTAATGCACAATGGTTTCCACCAACCATTTCGCATTATAGGTTACCCTATACAAATGGTGAGTTAGACTAGTCCACCCCCTCCATGTCAACACTCTATAGGAGATTGTATGCTAATTGCAAGCGTTTACAGTAAAGGTGTTTTACTCGAATGGTCAAAATGAGCATTAAAAAGCAAGATGGGCGACCTTGGACGATTTTAAACAGTAGGCCCTACACTGTGGCGCTTGTGAAATATATTTATCAAAACAACATTTTACCCAAACGTGGCGTGTTGAGCCATTTTCAACCCACAGAATGCCTAAAATGCCTGAAACTGTAAAAAGTCATTTTGTTCATTTTAACACCAGCATTGGTGTGTTTAATCACAGCACAGGCATATACGGTAAGTAAGTTTACAGCTCAAAAAGAAACAAAAAAGGTGTGCACTACCTCTTTATCAGAACGACAGACTGTATGTAAAGTTGACACTGCAGTGATATTGTACATAGATTATGAGTCAGTATAGCTACAGCATAGTTGAACATGTCACCTCGAAACAGTATGAAAATGTGTGCAACGGGTTTGAGGTCACCTTACGTTTTCTCTCGTTTGGTGGGTGTGTCAGAGGTGTTACCCAATCAACAGCGACGGCTATACAAACCCTACCGTGTTGACAAAAAAGCACTGCACAATCCAACTAAAGTCCTTTATTCAAGGTAAGAATAAAATGTTAGCCCCGAACGTTCTTCTAAAATAACGCAAAGAATGTCCATCTCAGCTGCCCTTGTGTTACACAACAGGATGTTAAATAACAGTTTTCCTACATTTTGTCGGGGCTGAACGCAGCCCTGACGAAAACGTAGGTAATGAACGTTCTACTTTTCAAACGTGTCACTGCAGTATCTAATGAACACCAGCAGAGGGCAGTGTACGCGACTTTAGTTAAATAGGGTGTGTAACATTTTCAAAAGAAAAGTGTTGATGACGATTCTATATACACAGTCATTGATGTCACCTAAAATGTGATGTATCCGGAAAACCAGTTTAGTCATGTGAAATGATGACGTTGGGTAAAATGATGATATGTTTGGGTAAAATGTTGTTTTGATGTACGTCTATTTCACAAGAGCCACAGTGTATATTTTTTTTTGGAGTGTGCCCTGATGTGGACAACTGTACTGATTTGTGTTTTGATACGCCAGTGTAATTTCATAACCTTGGCTGCATTACGGATATATTCTCTTCTGCAGTTTCTCAGAGCCAATCGAAGCCAAGGGTGGGTGGACCAGGGAAAGGGAGGTGAGGGTGGACCTTAGATGTTTGTTTTCAAATCTTTGCCTATAGAGTCACTTGGATTGACAGGTCTTGCCCACGGCAGCTTTAATCTATTGAGTTTCCAACATTCAGCTCTTTTGCTGTGTAACCCCCCCCCCCACACACACACACACACACACACCAACCCCCCTTCCTCAACACTTCAACAACTTAACCCCACAATCCCTATTACGAACAACACCACCACTTATGTTGTCTATAGCCTAGTTCCAAACACCACTGACAACTTATTGTTATTATTTAGTTATTATTGTTATTATTAGTGCCTCTCACATCACTGACACTCATCAGGCTAGTCACAAGACAACTCTTAGCTGCCCCTCTAAACACAAGCCTCCACTCACTCATGTCTTTGCCCTTAAGGGATCAAAGAATGTCCACCTACATTTTTGCATTCCTGCCTCTAAAAGCTTTGTGAGGCAGTGAGATTGTGGGCTAGAGAGTGCAGGAATTTGAGTCATGCATTGCTATGGCAACATTAAGTGGAATTCAATTCAATATTATGACACCAAGCCCTGTTATGGTGCAGGGCAGTGCAGTGGCTTTCATGCTCAACCTCAAATCAAAGGTGTTTTGTTAGAGGGAATTTTGACTGAGTTAAATACATTTTAAACGTTCTACTGGTAACTCTGGGTACATTCCAGTAGAGTAGCTAAACAGAAAACAAAACAATCCAGGGAATGTTCTCGTGTAACAGGGAGATCTGAAATCATCTGATCATTATACTTTGCACTCAATCAGACTTTAAAATCCTTCAGAAAGCAAGTGGACTAAGGGTTAATACGTTGCAAATACCAAATTACAACAATAGGAATTATATGGAGTATGCTCTAAGAATATATGTTTTGTACAGATACATTATTGGATGATGGATTAGGCTATAATACATTGGATGTGTCTATGCTGTTCTCTGCCTTTCCACATGACATTCATCACATTCAGTGGCTGATGGTAGATCTGCTAACACAAGTATGATTTCTCATGAAAAAGTACCATATAACTTTTATTTGAACTTGATTGTTTTTTTGTTGTTGTTTAGAAAGAGTGCTGCCAAAAAACCTCCGTCAACATGTTTACATGAACCTCCCATGTGTGCAATGTATGGTAACGGATGAGCTGAATTGTAGGTAGTGGTACAATGTTTGCATAGTGAGTTGCATGGAACATCAAACAGTCAGAGCTTGAAAGGCAGGCTGTCAGAGACATAGACAATAAAAAGAGATGGCAATGTGACAGTGACCAAATTATTTGCAGAAACTAGTAGGAACAGGCCTTTCATGGTTCTCCACCTTCAAGAGTGAAAGAGAAAAGCCATCAAGAGAAAAGGTCAATTCCAGATAACCTGAATATCCGGCTCTGTCTCTCTACAACAATTTTTTTATAACAAGGGATTGTTTTCCTCCACTTGGCATTAATTGGAATTCTTCTTTTGTTGCAACTCAGTTGACAAACCTTTATTTTGTTTCAGAAAACACTAAACAAATGTTATATGTGGGAAAACCTGTTCTGTCCTGGTCTGGTAATCTGTCTTACTTACTACTATGCTGTTTCTACAGTTCTGTTTTATTTTCATAAATAACTTAGACACTTGTATACGGCACTTTGTTATACATGTAAAGCAAAGTAAACTAGGCATGTAGGCTATAGGCATTAAGCACCATAAACACAGATGGTGGATAACCGACTCTGAAGCACTGACATTCATTGACATAGGTCTGACATTCGTAGACATATTGCGGTTCCCAAAAAACTAAAAACTGTTGTGCAGTGTTAAAAGGTGATTCCATGTACATTTACGACTTTAAAAAAAGATGAAGCATGCGTCATTAGATGAGTCACTAGACTGGCGTTTTCCATAGCATATTCATACTTTTCGAATATACTTTTTCACAAATATTTTTCTGCTATACAAATGAATTCAAAGAATATATATCAGTGTATTTCGCTTATTCCAATTAGGTGCAAATACAATTGTTGGTGTCTCTTCCTGGATTCCTCATTGGTGATTATAGTTGTCATTCATCCCTCCAACGCCTCCCTGAGTGACGTCAGATGTGTCAATCGCCATTTTGGACTAAATAGGAAGATTGTACAGGAGTGCCGTGGGCTGAGGGCAGAGTGGTGCTTACATAAAAGCTCCCTTTTTCAGGCGACGAAAAGGCGTTTTACCGTTACTGTTTCCCAAGTAGAAACATGTCGTCTGAGAATCAAGAGTCCGAGGCGCCACTGGAGTCAGGAGAGGAGAAACAGGTAGGTTTTATAGTTTACCTTGGTCAGTGCAGGGCTTCGGAAGCCAGCTATCCAGCTCTAAAACCCGCTACGTCGCTTATTTTTAACCAAAGGCTTACTGTTACATTACCCTGGCATCCAAAAATTAAGACAAGACCGGTATATTGATTGTAACATTGCGTTTTAGCCATGCGTTATAACCTGTCGCCATACTATGAATGTGTAATTACATGTCGTGACATCGAGCTGGTCCATATTGGGGCAAGACTCGGATATCCTGCCTTAATGCACAAGTTATCCTCTCCCATAATGCTGGCTAGATGATCAGTTGCAAAAAATCATTCTCCTCATTGGCTGGTGCTGTTGTCAAGCTTCAGAGGTGTCTTCCGGTTCTGATGACTAAATATTTCGTGCGCAGCTCTGCCATGTTGATCCAGTTCACAGGAACAGAGGAGGAGAAAGAGGCGTGATCGCTGTTGTTGAAGCTTTGGGTGTTCATCTGCATGAGCAGGTTGAGATGTGAAGTGTCACTACCTCAGAGCCAGAAACACAGATTACCAGGGCACTCCTCTTGTCCATAAACATAAGCACCAATTAAGGGAATCAATTTAGGGTACTAATTAAGACCCAGTGTCATTCTTTAAGACACTCACCCTACACAGTCTGAAAGACAACAGGCTATGTTTGAGTCTTGGGGGTACTTGAGCTGTGGAGTAGAAGGCTATGGTGCCTTTATTAGCTGGCTCTATAATCTCCTCAATTCATTACTACTGTTATATGAATCCCATTGCGTAAAGCAACTGTATTTGTCCTAACCAACATTTGTAAATGAACTCAGTCTTTTCAAACAGAATATTAGTGTTATGTATCAGAAATCAGTGTGTGATGCAACTATTACTGCAACAATGTTTGCATGTAAGATACAACTGAGTGTCTTGCAAGCTTCTGTGGTAGGCCACATGAAGGTAACATACAGCAACTACTGTCTTTAATACAGCGTATTGTGGCTACCTCTTGCTTAACCACTGAACACTCACGTCACTGATCAGTTGTTGCCTCTCAGGCATCCTAAATAATCAGTATTACAGCTAAACCATCATAAATCATAACTATACTGCATAGCAGGGTTCTCGCGGCTTACATCATCCCACAGCTCTGCTACCTGATCTTACTGCACAGATTGCTCTTCATCAACCCTATGGTAGGGTATAAGCTCAAGTGCATTGATGCCATTCTGAGATCTAAGTATAGGCTAGCAGCCACGCCACACCGTACTGCCACCTCAGCATCCCTCAATTACCTTAGCATTCACCAGTCAGGATACATTAGCATACAAGAAAGATACTTTAGTGTATTATATACATTGACAGCCTGAGTGAAACCTACATAAAATCCCACCTAAAGAATGGAAGTCACAGACGTAGTTACCATAACAAAGAAACCACCACGCAGCCATCTTGGCATTTACAACCAAGTCTCCCAGTAGGCTTTTAGCACAGAGCATGGAGCTCATAACCCCGTTCTGTGCAACAGTCTCTTAAATATTTTACCCTCCTGCAGTTCTGCCAGACTGTTTAAGAGCCAACACGCGTCCAGACGCAATGCAGTGACCAAAACTCATGACGGCAGATGAGCATCATCCTGCCTACACATTGATTTAAAAACTGGACTCGCAAGCCCAGTGGGCACCTTTTTTTCTCTGCAGGGACTTGAAGCCACAGTGGCTGGGCTGCCCTGGGAGAGATGGGTTCCAGGGCGAGGCGGTGGCAGCATGTGGCCTGCGTGCACTCTGAGCAGACAGACTCCTCGCTGTGGCCTCAGGCAGAGCTGCAGAGCCCAGGGAGAGTGCACAGATATTGGGCTGGTAGTGCTGTTGTCCCTTTTCAGCCTGAAACTAATTTTTTTTAACCTTTTTGTTGAGGTTATCGTTTTGGATTTGGCTTTGGTCATGAATGTTAGAAGCATGGAGTCAAAGCTATGCCTGCATGTGGGAAGGCTATACCTCGGTGACATGTGAGCGAGATATTATGCGAGATGGATGTGTGGGTGTTGCTTGTTTCTTTTACGATGACTTACTTGGAGGGTACTGATAAGGAGTTTCAAGGTCCTGAATTCAATGCTTCCTGTTTGCAGATATTTTAGAAAGATTTGTTGCCTCTGGATGGAAATATGAGCAACATAATAACCAGCAGCGCACCGCTCCCAGGGCTATCATTATCACAGTAAAGGCGGAGTTGGTTCCAGCCATGCTAATCATTTACTTCTTTATTTCAGGGCTGTAAATGTTCTGTACCTTGCTCATTTGTGTTATATTTTAAAATTCAAATATGCAGACGCAGTCACTCCCCATCTAAAAGACTTTTCATATACAAAGCACCCATTCAGGTAGAATAAACAAACAGCAATACTCCTTAAATGGAGGTATTAGGCTCACCTGTTGCTCACCTTGGTGTAGCCTATATAGAGGGCCATCTGTCTCTGACAACTATGCTTCAAAATGTATCCTAGCCCCATGTGCTAGGGAATTGCATGGGTATAGGTACGTATTTAAGGCACTTAACGCCAAAAGGAAGGGATCATCCTGTTGGATCTGTAAAGCCCTGTCCACATTAATGCAGCTGTCACCCCAGGGACTTTTAAACACCCTGTTCAAAGCACAATTACACAGTTACTGGCTGCAGCAAACCCATCACAAAGCCCTGCTTTCTGGCCTGTTCATGTCTTGGTCTTGCATAGCTGACTACAACCAGGGTAGTCAGTGTCTTTGTAACTAAAGACGACTTCAGTGCAAATGTGGGGTTCAGGGTCTGTAGGCTCTGGAGACCGGGGCTTGATTAAGGAGCACCAAAGCAACTATCCTCACTGGGTGCTGTGTTTTTCATTAGGCTTACCTTTCTCGTTCATGCTAGCAAGAAAGACAACTTGTTTAGTTTCTTTTTAAGTGCTACTCAGAGCTTGGGGGGCTGGAATTGAAACTACTGACATACTTGCTCGTGAGGAAGATTAGATATTGATGAGAAATATTGAAAAAAACATCTGGGCTCCATACAGCTGTCTTCAGTCTAGCACAGAATAAGTTGAAGGCTAAGCTTCGTATATCTCCTTATACTAAAGCCTTTCCTTTGCTTCCAGATCATTGACAGATATTCACTTGTAGTCTCAATGAGATACAGTAGATGGATGGTTGCAGTTATTTGACTGTCAGTCATCCAGTCTGCTTCTGCTGACTGGTGAGATAGAACTGGGCAAGGCCAGTATGAACTTTTCTGGACTTTGAGATAAGGGTGGTGTGTCAAATAAGAGCTTAGTTTACCATAGACATCAGATTGCTAGTTTACCATAGACATCAAATTGCTGGTTACTTGGAAGTGCTGTCTCGTCAATGCAAATTACCAACCATTGAAGTGCATATGGGTTGGCTTTTACCTTACCTCCTGTTTTGCCAGCTTGTTCAGAACTGGCATTGTGTGCAAGTGTCATAATACATCATAATATCACAATGATACCACATAATATCAGCACCACAGAAGCATGTTATTAATGCGAAAGACGGTCATTTTTCAAGACAATAGTTCAGACATGTTGAACATTGTGGCACACCTAGTTCAGTAGTGCATAACCATGAAAGGAGGGAGTTGTCAAATGGAGAGGGCCTTTTCATATGTCCTTTATTGCTGTCATGGTATTTTCTGTCTTAATGGGCAACTCTGTCCCCAGCAGGACTCCCAGGAGAAGGATGCCAACCCAGTGAAGTCAGAGGAGGCAAAACTCAAGTCCAAGTACCCCAACCTGGGACAGAAGCCTGGAGGGTCAGACTTCCTGATGAAGAGACTACAGAAAGGGGTAAGAGACTGTCCCTCAGTACGTTATTATCACACATGATCGCACACTGTTGGGAGGGATTTCAGTCAAACAAGGGTGGTCCAGATTCATTTTAGCTTCCATCCAAGCATAGATCTTGTGTCGTCACATGCTACTCATGTCCTACGGCTGGTCTTTCAAGGGGAGAAGAATTAGAAGTAGCATGAGGTCAGAAATGCTAGTTCAGAATATCTACATTTAGGTGACCATCAGCTCTAACAATGCACCCCAGTCAAATGGGGTTTTTGAGGATTTAGCACAATGAGACGCTTTGACATTCTGTAACACATACTTTTCAGTCATTCAACCATCAGTTTTTATTACATTTGAGGATTTTGACAACAGGAGCTGAATTTTCTAACTTCCTCCTAAGGGGGCTTTTTTAATGTTCCATATCACTACTAGTAAATTATCCATGTACAGTACTTAGTTACTACGTAAAAAGAGGATGCACTAAAATAAAGCATTCCACTTCCACCCCAAAGCACATTTTCTGTGAGAAAATTGTGAAGTAAACGGGGTTGGAGTGCACTTTTAAATGAAACTGGAAGTGCCTACGGCTTCCCTTCATATTCTAAGAGGTTGTTACATGTCATAGTAATTGCAAATGGCACAATGAGAGCGTGTGAATGTGTGAGGTTTTATGCTCGGCCTGCACTTCTGTTGCGCTCATAATTCTACAGTGGAACTACAATAAAAAGGCACTGCAGGCATTATTTGTTCATCTCTCTCTTTCTTTTTGTCTTTCTCTTCTTTCTTTCCTCTTCTCGCCCTCTCTCTCTTCTTTCATCTCCGCCTCTCTTCCTTTCTTCCTTTCTCTTTTTCATTCTTTATTTTTCTCTCTCTCTGTAGCAAAAGTACTTTGACTCGGGCGACTACAACATGGCCAAGGCCAAGATGAAGAGCAAGCAGTTGCCAGTGGCCGGTCCAGAGAAGGGGTTGGTGACGGGGGACCACATCCCCACGCCGCAGGACCTGCCTCAGAGAAAATCCTCTCTAGTTACCAGCAAGCTGGCTGGATAGAGCCACCCACCCACCCCCCTCACCCCTATACCTCTACTCCTACACCCCCTCCAACTGAGTATGCCCCCTCCCGCCACCCTCACCCCAACCCAACTGTCCCCACCAGGTTCCTTATGAGGGTCTTGATGCAGGATGCAGGTCCGACACACAGCCCATTACTGAAGATGAGTGTGGATAAATCAATCTCCAGTGTCTCCTCAGATAGAAACAATAACTCTCTCATCACTAACTGTGTCTTCACCTCCACCTCCACCGCCACATTCATCCCTTAGTTAACCCCCCCCCCCCCATGCTCCCACCACCACCACCACCACAGACTCATCCTTCCCCAGGTCAGCCACATACCTTATAGCACCAGATTGTCTTTTAAAGCCGTAGTGTTATGTAGAGGTGCACAGGTACTCCTTATCGAAGGCCAATAGGTTCTAGCGATGTGAAAGTTCAGAGGTTTTTTTTTTAGAAAGGGAATTTTTTCCTAAATGACTCCCAAATGTTTTTGCACACAGTTGTGGCCATTCTGTCCAGGCCTACAATTAACACTTAGAAAATTCCTGTTTTGGCTTACACAGGGCCATAACTTCTTGAACCACAGTAGGTTCTTAATATGAGCTCACTAACAACAGTCTGTTTGAATACACATGTAATCTGCCTCAGTGGGCAATGACTTCTAACACAGGGAGTGACCGTGATCTGCATCGCTTCCAGTCGTGTACCTGTTATCGATACCAGTGCACCTCTAGCGATACCTTCACAACCAAATATAACCAATGTTGTCCTGGATACTGGCTCTGTTGCATCACATGTTGTCGGCGTGCTGATAAGGGCCGTGCAATAAGGGCCAGCATCCTGTCCAAACAATGTATGGAACCAAAGAAACAGGGACAATTAGACAATGAAAAAATTTAAGTTGATCAACTCAAGGATTCTGACGGTTCCACAAGGCCTTTCCTAAACCAATTGGAATCACCCTTATGCAATCAGAATGTGTCCAACGCTTGTTCAGTTGTCAGGCATGTTTAGCTGGTGCTTTCCCAACACACCAGCCATGTTCAGTGCCCTGTGTGGCTGTTGTCTTGGATGTATAACCCAAGTATTCATTTGTCACCTTCAGTAAGAAGTAAGGACCCGAAAAAAATGAGAATTCATTCATGGCGCATGTTGGATACACAGTTTTTATCTTTAGTGATAAACTAAACACTTGTAGATGTAGATGAAAAACAAATATGAATTGACAGAATAGTTTTCTTTACTCATAGACAAATCAAAACCACATTCCGCGTTAAATTCCAATCAACCAACGTCAATACATCTGCAATCAGTCAGGCATGTAAGACAGTAAACTCCTTACAAATGCATAACTATTCTTATGAGTCATGTATCTATGGTAGTGGAGAAACTGGTGTGAGGAATTAAAAGAATGAATTTGGTTTCCCCACGTCGTTGCTGCCGATGCTGGTGGAGCTTCGGTGTCCCACATCACATCCCACCTCCTACCCTCTCCACCAGCTGCTCACTGGGTACAAAAAAATGGTGGACAAAAATAACAAGACTGTATCTGTGCTGTACCATACCGGGCTGGGACAGGCAGCGTTCTCTATGATCACTGCTCCTACTGTTGTCATGACTACTACGCTTTCTGTTGCTGCTCTAACCAAGGGTGGTGGGTGTGACGTCGTCACTAGGAGAGGGGCTGCCTGTGTGGGTTCAATACATGACCATAGCCACTGGAGGAGCACAGCCAGTGACAGTCTTAAGTTCTTGTCAGAGAGGGAGCTGTTTACTCCTGTTTGAGTCGTAATGCTGTGGGAATAATAAGAGCTGAATCTGTTGCTAATTCTGTTTGAACAAAATGTTAATTTCGATATTGTTGGGTAAAGTAAAGAGAGAGAATGATGTAAGAAACAGCAGGTAATGATGCCAGTTTATGATGCTGCCATGGTCACTAACATGTGGTGGGATGGAAAAAGCCAAGGATGATGATGCAATGGAGTTTGTATCAATGGCAGACACAGGAACATCTCAGGTGTTTAAGGCAGCATGTATTACTTAAAATTGCTTTAAATAATGGATGTTTCTTTCTCCTCCATTACCTGAAACAGGAAATACCCCTGATTATATCGTTGTTTTTTGGGGGGGGATTATGATCTTGATAACCCTTAATAGATGGATCTAAATTGTTGGTATGTCATTTTTTATGGTTTCCTGAAATCATCAAACATTCACATTCATCAGCTTGACTCCATGTCTGTCTTTGAAAAAAGCCTAAACTGTGAGGCCTTCCCCCGCACATTTCCACTTTATTGTTATATTGTCATGGTAACAAAAAAGGTGAATATTACCTCATGTTTTCAAACATACAGTCCAAAAGGAGAGTGAGATATAGCAGCCCTTACTTTCACAGCCAATCATCTACCAGGCTGCCATCTATCTCATAGCCAATAATAATTTTGGCTACCTCTTCACCATTCAATCATCAGATGGCTTGCTTCTTTCATATCCAGTCATCAGCTATGCTGTCTATCATGCCTCATGCCTCAGCCAGCCACTATGTTGGCAACTTGGCTGGGCAGCAAACTCGGAGAATCTTTCCGCTGAGTTCTAGAAATGTCCAGTTGACAATGCACGCCCAGTAAATGGTGTTGAATGTGGAAAGATGGCAAGAAACCTACCTAGTGATCATCTTGTTCAATGTATCACATGTGTACAAAAGATTCTGCTCGAGAGAAGTGAGATGGGCTTTGAGAACCGGGAAAGTCAGGATGTTGTGCGATATGAGTGTATATATTGTTTCTGCCATCTGCCTTAGTCCCAGCCTCATGTAAATAGCTGTTGTTTCTCTTTCGTTTCTGCTTATATATCACAAACTGTTGGTTTCATTTGTATTTTGTTTCATTTTTGCTCGTTCTCTCATTTTTGTCTTTTGTTTTTATTTTGTTTGTTTCGACTCCGCTGCTCCCATTTTGACCTGTGTGGGCAGAAGTAGGAAACTAAAATAAAACAGCCATGCATCTACCGCCCCCAACTAGTACAGTGATTCGCCTGCAGTGCCCTCCAGAATGACAAACAACTGAATAGGCCTATGTGTTGCTTATTGTGAACACAGTGTAAACTGGAATGTATAGCTGCTATATGTATGGAGAACAGAAAGGTGCTATACGGAGGTGATTAACACACAGGGGTAGACCTTGGTACTTCTAATGTAAACCTAGAGGAGTGTCATCTTAGGCTCTGGACAGTCCTGCAGGTGGAGGCACTACTGTCGTTATCAGTGGGATCATTGGTGCCCTCTGGCCCAGTGCAAAGCCTTGTTGGGTAGTCAGTAAGCCTGGAAGGGAGAACTAGCCAGCTGTCTGAAGTTAGCAGAGGCTATGCGGTGTGGGCACACACACCAACTTGTGTCTCCATAACACTTTCTAGTACCAGATGAATCAAGTGAACAATCCCACAAGCAAATACCAGACATATCCCCCTATTCTACACTTAGCCGATCAAGATTCTGTCTTAAGTCAGCTCGTGTCTGATTGGCCTTGCTCATGTGCCGTACAGGGCACGACCCTTCTTTGATGCATAGTCAATTGGAACAGGCCTCTCACTAAAGATGCTTCTGCAAAATAGGAAAAGCTAATGCTTCATAGTTTCTCCTACAGGGTCTCTACACTACTTGCCATTGTGAAACAAATGTTTATTTTTTTCTTTGTTTAATTTTAGTTTTGCTGTTGAATTATAAACTTACTGCTGTAACAAACAAACTGCAGATTTGTGCCAGGAAAGGAGTGAATTGTTGGACTGGAAATGGGACAATTATGGTTGAAAATGTAGAGAATGTCTAATAATGTCAGTGTGGAAAGGACTTTTTTGTCAGTATTTGAAATAAAATTTTACATGAATTTCAGCTTTCAGCATTTGTTGACATGCATTACGGTATACCTACAATAGTATCCATACTTTTAAATATAGGGTTCTGTTTGTGGGGCTGTAGACATCAGAGATCTGATGTGTAGTGATTATTTCCTTCCTGAGGAAACATGAGAGTCAACACTGAATTACATGCATTACTTCAGTCTGGCCATATGACTAGTCTGACCGTAAATATGGTGCCCTGTTATATTAATGACACAGATTGGCCAGCAGGGGGAAACATCTCAGCATATTGAGCTGAAGACTGCGTAGTTGAGGTTAGCAGAATTCCCAGGGGTAGGGTTTGTTCATCGTCTGTCGAAACCAGATTTGAAGAAATTGAGAACAGTTTTCAGCCCACACAAAAATCCCGAAACCCTAATCGTGTATCTCAAAAAGCATCAGATGAGTTACTCACGCTGAAAACCCATTTGAAGATCAAGAACACTTGTTTTTTTATTTTTATTTCATCAAGTGTATATATATATATACATTGAATTTACAGACTATTGTTTATGTTCAACAATCGTTGAATTGTAAAATATATGTTTACTTTTGACAACAAAAACTATACTACACTGTACCTTTAAAGACCATTGGGTGTGGAATTCAGATCCAGGTGTACTGGTATGGTTATGAATCAGGGGAGGTGTGGCTGCCAAGAAGTTTCTGGATTTTTTTCTGGTAAAAAAAAACCCAAAACAAAACAAACCCATTGCTCAGATGAATGGCATGAGTGAAACAATATGAAAGCACAATAAGCGTCCATTCCCAACATGTCTGTATTCCAATTTTTTGTAGGTGGTGGTCAGGGTCTGATGATCCACATTAGTTGTAGTCGAAAACATCAGCCAAATACCTTAAACCTGAACTTTAAACATAAAAGTGATCCAAGCATTTCAAATGCCAAAAATATTTAGAAAACATTGTTGATCAGATGGAATCATATATTCTTTGGTGAGTACTCAAAGAGGCAAGGTCTGTAAAATGATGCTGGATGGTCCTGTGGTCACTCTGAAACACTGGTCTGAATCAGAATAAACTGCATAGAACCATAAGCTAAGAAGACTAAGTGAAACTTTCAGTTAAAAAGCATCACAATATTACAGTGAGTTGAACAGATTTGGGAAGATGGTATGGTAAAGGTGATGGTAGTGATGTTTCCAAATACAGAACATCTGGTGCCATTAGCATGGTGAAATTAACATGATATTAATGAACATTAAAATAAGTCAGTTTTACTAAGTCAGGATCACTGATTCATTTAAAATATATTGCTGTGATGATGTACAGTATGGACAGTAATATATTTTTCTGATGGATTGGTATCTAGGTAACAACCTCATTTTAGCTAGGTAACAACCTAACATTTACCTGTTTGCTTTAGGCAAACACAATATACAGCACTATTCAATGGGATGGAAATAAAAAACTCCTGAAAATGGAAATGTGTTATATTTAGTACGTGTGTATGGTATGAACACAGATTTAATAATGGATGTAAACTGGTATGATCCTGATACAATTCCGTCAACCGTAATAGAAGTATTTCATATGGTCAGTGGAAGTCTGTCCATTTTAGGATACATATCCGTCACAGAATTAATTTTAGGATTCGGATATGTAATGAAACACAGTTACCACCACTCATTGTTATGGTAGGCTATGAAATGTGATCTACCACATTGTAAATATGACCAAACAAACTATTTTTTCTTGTGTCTTGTGGTGGTGTCTTGTCTTGTTCAAAATATGTCAAACTAAAACTTCCACATGCTTTCACAAAATCAGATAGGTAGGCTACACTCTTCGTAAATAGATAGGCCGACATTAATCCAAACCCTATACTGACGGAAATACCATATAAGGGTTTACCGGCTTCTGACCACGCCCGTACGATAGTTTATATATATCCGTACTTTAGAAATTCACTTCCGCTTCACTCTACCGTCGGAGTGTTGTCGAGAACGTGTCTTGAGTTTACCAATTTCGTAAGAAGCTCTTACGCTTTAAATACTCGTACTTCAACAGTACAACTTAAACTTCTCGACTGTAGTAATGAGTCTCTCAACCATGAAGCGCACGACCGCCAGTGTCGTCGGTTTGCTTTGTCCTCATTACACCGTTCAAAATGGAGTCGCGGACAAGTGCTTTATGGAAGACATCGGAGCGCCCTCTGCAGCTCCAAACGCTGGATCTGGAGCAAAGTCGATTGGCTTGAAAACCGAAAATGAACTGGATGATTGTTCTGACGAAGTGGATAGTTCACCCAGAGTCTTATTGCCTGAACGAAAAGCGTTAGGGTTTGATAGTGGTTTTCACAGTTCGGAAGACGATGGATCTTTGCCCACATCTCCGGACTCTCAGCCCTGTAGTCCAGAGTTCCCTACAGGAGAAACTGAACTCATGCGAGAAACGAGAGAACTAATTGTTGAGTTTTATTTGAGTTATACGGGTCTCTCGCGATCAGAACGGCGTCCACACAAAGCAATGGGAACTATGAGGAAGGTCGTAAACGACGTTTTAACAAAGCACGAGATTGCATTCAAAGGTAAGCCTTCGTAAGTTCACATTGTGGACTTTGCCTTTCGTATAAACAAGTTGCAAGTTGAGAAATTCCCGTGGCCTTTCTAGCTGACGCTAGGCGGAAGTGGCTTTATTTGCTCGTTTGGCAGTCGTTAGGTGGCCTTAGCCTACCCTGGCCCTCGCTAGCTTCACAGACAGTTTGTTCTCAAGCCAGTAACAAACGCTGGTAATAATGACTGCTCGCCAACTATGTACCTCAATGTTTGTTGGTCAATTCATTTAAATTAGCCAAACGATTATCTGACTAGGTGTGTAACTTAACGTAGCATAACTGAAATGTGTTAATTATAGGTATGAGTCAGTCAGTATTTTTTTTATTTTGAACCTTCACCTCAATCAACTGGATCGCTTTGGTAAATTAAGGGTTCCATCGAGATGTATGATGAATATTTTGGCAATGTGTTATATTTAATACATTGTTTCCCAGGAGGTACCAAGATAACATTTGCTAGCCACATTGATAAGTTACCTGACTTTGAAGTTGCCCTTTGTGTGTAATTATGAGTAAAGCTCAACCCATATAAAGGAAGGATTTTGAACTTAAATTGCCGCAGAAAGCATAGTCCATCGTGGTCGTTGGCTAGCCTACATTTTCAAATATTTAGAGGAACTGATATAATCATTTCGGCGAAACTTTGTCATTTCGAAAGTCCGCTTCTTGGAACTAGGGTCTAAATTCTGCGGAAGTGCCTTATCAGTGCATTCAACACGCACAGGAAGCTGTCATTCCCGCATGTCTAAACTGAGACCTGCGTTACATAGGCCACTTGTGTAGTGTCTGCCAATATCATGACGTACCAAGCAAAGTACAACATACAAAAAAAATTGGCTAACCTGTTGGAATTTGTGGCTGGTTGGCATATTGGTGTCAGTTTTAACTCTAAACCCGAACACAGTGCATTTTAGTTGGGTTAGTTCATACGTTTTCTGGTTTCTGGTAGATTATTTATTTTCTTTCAATTTTACATTGCTGTAGATGAATATCAAACAGTGGTGAATATTTAGGCCTCTTTTTTGATACAACGCTTTTGATACAACGCTTGACTTTCTGTAAAAACAAGAACCTCCATCTGTTTACATTTCCCTCATGTTGTAAGAATACCCCCATGCCTTTCCACAGTATGTCAATGTATAATTGCCTCATTCTTTCTGATGTTTCTGCAGGTATGGTGAGGAGGCTGGATCTGGACCACCTGGACGATAATATGTCCTTTGTGACGGATGTGGCTGAGAGTACATTCAGCGACGGCACCACTAACTGGGGTCGTATCGCCACATTAGTGGCCTTTGGGGCAGTGCTCAGTGGACACTTGAAGGGGGCTGGAAGGCCAGAGTGTGTGGAAACAGTGTCTAACCAGATCTCCTCATACCTGGCCCTCCAGAAGTATGACTGGCTCATCAACAACAATGGATGGGTGAGTTGCCTTGACACCATGGAGATTCTTTTGGCTCTAGCAACAGAAATTTAGATCGAGGCAGGGTTGTGGTGATTGGAGGTGGAACAGCATTGTGCTGGTTCCAGTTAAACTGTAATGATTTTTCCATGGGACTAGAGTTCCCTTGGAAAGTGGAAACTTCATGACATAAGTGTTTAAAGGAACCAGGCCTTAGAGTGTAGGAACTGTAACCAGTTCTTGTTTGGGTGAGTATAACTAAAGGTGCTTTTGCTTCCTCTTACCTCTTCTCCACAGCATGGGTTCAGAGATTTTTTTTATGAGGAGAACCCTGAATCTGTGGTGAGAAACACCCTCATGGCAGTGGCAGGTTTCGCCGGCCTTGGAGCTGGACTGGCCTTTCTGATAAGGTGAAATGGACTCTTTACACAGCACCTGTCCATCCTTGACATTCACAGCACAGCACCAAGACCACAGAAATGCTGGGATCACAAGGGAAATGAATAACATCATAGATGTGTCCGTGGGAATATATAATCTCTGTGAGATTTGAATGCCCATTTGTCCCACACCCAGCTCCTGTGCGCTCACTGTGCCCCAGGCAGCAGCAGCTACAGAGAGGAGACCGTCTGCCGTAAAGTCGAGCTCGCCCTGAGGAATCGAACGCTAAGTTTGTGTTGATATTTGTCCTTAGAAAATTTATTTTTTATATAAGTAAAGAGTTTAAAAGTATAGTTTTTCTTATTCATCCCCCCCCCACCAAATCTCCACAGTTGCAGCCATCTGTAATGAAGAGCCTGATGTTAGTTCATGCAAGTGGCAGGCTTTTAACTGGTCACTCCTGGATGAGTCACAGGGCCCTGCTTGTATAATCACTCGCACCAGTACATGCCCTCCAGTCTATATATGGACTGAGGTGAGAAACACAACTTTAATTCATTTATGGGTTGCGGCACATTATGCTTCGTTTTGTTTGAGTGGATTGTGACTTAATTGATTCTAAATCACACACCTGAAAGCGGATGCTGAATAGCAAAAGAAACTCCAAATATGTTGAAAATTATTATTATATATATATATATATATTTATATATTTTTCAGTAAAATAAAAGAGTTTATTTTGTGGAAGAATTGTTGTCTGGTGTCATTTACTTTGCGGAGGTGTAGAAACTTGGTTTAGAAGCGCTTTAGACAAGCAGGATGAAAATAGACACCTCCCTTTCATACTTGGTGACTCACATTCTCCACAGGAATGCTCCAAGTGTGTGAAGGGTCACTTCTCATGAACACCACGTTTGCACTGGTGGTTATTGTTCACTGGTGTTCTCTCAGGTATGGAAATCCAGTAAATGATGGAAACTGAAGTATTCTCTTACAGATTGTTTAAGGGTTGTTTCAAAACAAAATATATCATGAATTTTTTTTTAAATAGGAGTTGTATGTGTTTTTTATGTGTGGATGGTGTTTCACACTGTGAAAGCACAGAACCGTCACAAGAGAAATGCAAAGAAAATAAGGTTAGAAGTGTGGAAAATGTGGTAAAATATTGTTTGCTGACCTCTGTTGCTCGTGTGTATATGCGGAATGCATGAGGGGAGGTTGGAAGTTTTTTTCCAGATGAAAATTTAAACATGACTGCTCGAGGTGAATGAGGAAGTTCAAGATACGTGACTGAAATCCTGTGACCAAAGAGGAAAAAGCCCATTCACATCACACCATTCTGATGAGACGTCTGCTCCTGTGAACAGATACGGGTAGGATCGGTGAATGGTTTGGGGATTCATGTTGTTTCAGTAGATCTACATCATTGCCATGAAGATCTGTCTTCCTCTTCACATGTTCCATTGGAGGTAGCTTCTGTATCAAACTCTGTCTGTTGACTGTTTGAGGTGTTGCCACGGTAACATATTTAGAGAAGGCACAGATGGGAACGGCTGCTCCTCGAAGACCTCAAGCAGTTGCTAGGACAACAGTTCACGTAGTGAGCTTGCTTGCAGCAGACTATGCTCTGGCTCAACTGCAGCTTGCTTCCTGTAACTATGATGCACCCACTCCGCTCTTTCTCTGACCCACAAACCAATGTTTGCAAAACCGTGGAGGTTGATTCTCCATTTCTGAGAAGCCTGAGAAGTGTGAACTGAAACTAACACTCAAGAGCTTTCAGTAGTTTTGTAACCTACTTCTGTTTTTTTTTTTTTAATGCTTTCAACATATCTGTTTTTTCCTGTCTTGCCCCAGTACCTACGTCAACATAATGATTATGTTCAATTCCTTGACCTGTTTGGTGAAAGTTCATTCACTTCAGTATTCTCAAATGCCTACGACCACTGGAATTGTGTGTTTCTAAGCCAAGTAAATGGACAAAACAAATTATTTATAGCTTGTTCAGATACAGACTAGACAAAAAACTATAACACCATAAAACCTAATACTACCACAACGAGTCAGTGCATTTATGCATATTGTACTGTTCTTGAGCTTAGTCTTCTTGACTTTAGTTCTTGGTCCAAAACACCACACAGTTTATTCCTCTTGCTTTATGAAATATTTCCTTTACTGAGCTGGCTAGGGAGTGTGCTTTTATTATTATAGACAATAAAAAATGTATTTGTTATTGCTTTAAATGTCTAACCTGTGTAGATAATGACAGAAAAGGACACGTAACCATCTGATTTAGTTAAGTATTCAGTCTTGAGTTTTTGGTTGTTAAAGATGAACACTCCTTTTCAAGTGTTTGAGTCACATTTTCTGTTTCTGTAGTGGAAGACATGTAATTTAAAAGTGCCTCACCAGAATATAAACTGTAACAAATCCTTTTGAAGCCATGGTTGACTTTACACGGTAAACTATCTGAATTTATTCAGACCATCTGAGAAATACATCTAATTACATTTAACCATATCAACCAAATAGAAACACACAATCTTCAAAGAGTGAAGGGGCAGAATAATCTAGATGCATGCATCATGTTCTTTACCTTTTCCACTAGTTTGTTTTCTTGTGAAAGTAGCATCTTAATTACACAAGTTGGGTCTTATTTGTATTGTTCATTATTAGGATTATTCTTACTATTGGTAAGAAGACAGCTAGACGATTCCTCTCGATATATCGATATACAGTCATATACTCTATAATACAGTGATTGGTTCCGAAGATTAGGTTAGGGTCATCTATTTTCTTTAAGGCAAGATCATAACATTCAGTCCTTTGTGTTCAACTCTGTGAAGATACCTGTTGTTGCTGTTGTTTTACAAATTACAAATTTTATTTGTAACACGGGAACAAATAAATGGTTTCGTTTTAGGCTCTCAGACTTCACGTCAGCTGTTTGCCTGTGGTGATATCCCCACTGGGGGAGGGGGGGACATGAAGATACTGGCACCTTTCCCGCAGTCAAATGTCAGTCACCCTTCATCAAACCACATCGTCCCACAGTCTTACTCCGTTGACATTGTTTTTTCAGGCCTTCATAACTTCCTGTTTCTGAAATACAACTCTGACATACACAATGGTCTATTTTTGTAGGTCGTCTTACATAACTGCACCAGCCTACCCAATTCTCTCCTTAAACTTCTCTTTTCAGTGCGGAAGTGCAGACAGGTTGGCAGGATGAGGCAGGGGAATTTTGTTAGGTGGAGGATTTGTATGTGTGTGGGTGAGGACTGTCCCTCCCTCCTGAAAGTGTGTGTGTGTTTTGTTTTTTTCATGAGGAAGTCATACATCACTAACCATGGAAATACAAATATTATTTTGTGGTCGTCCTATTTCACAGGGTCCACTGCAGATAGCCTATAACTGGTTCGATTGTGCCTTAGAAACTAATCTGACTGGCTGAGAATTCTCTTGCCCTGTGAATCCATAAATCGTGATATTCCAAACCTAAACCTTCACTTGGTTGAAATGAAACTAAATCATAAATGTGTTCAATTTGGTTTTCCAAGTGTTACAAATTCTATTTTTTAGCTTCCTTCAAGTTTAAGCTGTAATTTAAAAGTTTTTTTTTGTTTTTCAGTTCCTTTTGTTTGCAAACATATCAGACACTAACTACTTTCGATTAGAACGGAAAATTATTGAGTATTTCCTGGTAAGGTCTGATTGGTCTGTGCTCTTTCTGCCTATGCCCTAGCAACAGTACGCCCCAAAGGCTGTAAAAAGCAACAGAAAGCCTGTTTCTCAGAAGTCAGCTGACTAAATTCTCTGGGAGTCACATGACCAAGGTTAAAGAGAAGTTGAAAAGACTGATGTTTACAAGGAAACTTTACAGATTATTTGTTTTCTCAAATGTAATTTCACTAGAAATGTGTCCCTCAGGGAATATTCTTTAGTGAAATTATACTTTATATTTATAACCATATATACCTAAACATGGCTGTTTTGACAGACTTGTTGAAGGTATTAGTCTTAAAAGTCTTGTAAAACAAATGTAGTTGGAATTCATTGTTTTGGCCTATCTTCAGTCAGTCATTCTAAAAAAAAATGTTACCTCTGCCAAAGGAGGAACAGGAAGAAATGTGCTTTTGTTAAATATATTCAAAGATATTGGCCAAACACTGAGGGCTGACTTTTGATCACAGTAATATGTCATGTCTATTTTTTGTAACATCTGTTTTTTTCCATCTATGTCTATCATGTCTAACACTGCGCCATAAAACACACCAATAAACCACAGAAGTATTTAAAGAATGTGTGCTCTTGCATTATTTCAAAGATTAAGAACAATGCAAAATCCTATAGTTTCAGTGATTTAAGGACATGCAGCCTCCCCTTTATAGTAAGGTCAAAGTTGTACACAGACTTCATTTAAAGTTTTTGATTTTTTTTTTTTTCTAAACACTTTTGGAATTTCATTGGAGAGACTTGGACAAGTTTATCTTAACGACAGTGGAAATCTCAGCATGGCGCCCTCTCCTGTTCAAACTTGTCCCTTGCAACTGTTACTGTTGTTTTCATTCACTGCATATGTATAGCATAGAAGTTTCAACAAATAGCACATGATATTTCAGTTTAATTAATTCACATGAGAACAATGTAATCCCAAACTAAAAAAAAAACTATGATTTATAGGAAACTAGTATCATTTTCAAATTAATATTAATTAACAGATAAACACACCTGTCGCCCACTAGCTGCCCAGGCTATGCACTGTGTGGGTCTGTCTGGAATGTGCCTTTGAGGTAGTTAAATCACTAGTTTTGTACCAAAGCTCCTTACTGCTGCTCTAAATATACAGATTTGGAAAGGTACTCCGTAAGAAATCAGTGACTACGGTCTGTTGACCTGTGTTGACCTTTCAATAAATCCTACAACACTGCCACAATTTGACACTTTTTGAGGTATGGTTTTATAGGCAGCTAGTTTTGGTACCATACTCAAATTAATTTTGATAGCATATGGTCATGTGAAGGACAGATAAACATCTCTGTCTTTCCCACTAGCCATCCAGGATATGCCATATGTAGTCCTGTGTTCCGGGCTGAAACACCCTGCAAAAATGGAAGAAAAGCTTTCACAGCATGACATTGCCAGCTATACTGCCAAAGACACCAGTGTGTTGGCAAGCTTCTATCAGTGTCAACTGGGCTGTTGGTGGTGTTTGCAAGGTTTTCGCATGCCTTTTAGGTAGTTAGCTTGCTAGTTTTGGAACAGAACTCCTTATTGCTGCTTTTAATAGAAGGAGCAAATTAGTAGAAACTTTAGAAAACTTAACATCAGCACAATACACTGACTTCTCTTTCAGGACATACATTCTAACAACTGCAGGAGACCAAGGCCAGAGGGATTAGGCCATGCAGGTAATTAAGTCTCCAGTTCACCAGGTCGGAGCTTTTGGATGTTCATCCAGGAATAGGACACCACGCACTTTACTGAATGGATCTCTGGCACACTTGAAAGAAAACACCCAATTGATACCGACCGTCGTCGTCGTCACGCCCACTGTGAACAGGAAACACAGGGCAGTCTAGATAATAGATATCATCAATAGTCTTCCTTTCTCTGGGTATTATAAACTGTCTCATGTAAGAACCAGTCTCTGCCACATGTGCCCAGCGCCACCGACGCAACAGGCGTCAGCGGAGGAGGGCTGAGAGCAAGCCGATTAAAGCACCTGTACAGTTACACACTATGTGAGTGCTCATCTACGGGCACCACAGCGAACGAGCAGGTATACACAGTCCAATCTTTACGCGGGGTGGTCGCAGAAGTGATCAGATGATTAATGGAGAAATTGCTGTTATAACAACAGAGCAACTGAGTGTATATGTTTATGGAGTTCAAGCGGTCACCATGGTTTAACACGGAGGAAACCAAATCGACGCTAAACGGCGCGTCGGGAAGCACACAAAACTTCTGGTCTTCACACAGGAGCTGCAGATTTTTTGGGAAACTAAGGATTTGTTTGTTGTAAGTAGTTCTGATTACTCTAATCACATTGGAAATGGATTACGATGGGCAACCTATAGCACCAAATGGGGATTCCAAAAAGTGCAGCAGAGGGAGATTATTCCCCCTCTGGCGCTCATCATCGCAGACATCAACGCGGGGTGAGGGTGCAGGAGAAGTGAGCAGGAGGCTGCTGTCTTTCGTGAACCCAAATCACCAACAGCCCTCAACACAACAAAACTTCAAAATGACAGACTCCATGGAAGGATCTCAGACTTCTACAGTAACAACTTCCACAACCAGATGTGGCTCGACAACTGCTTATGATTTAAAGTACCCGGGCGAAATGCCAAGAACTCCATCTCCAGGCATAGACGAACAGGATCAGGGCATGCATAGTAGGACTACCACCTTCCAAATGCGACTCAGTTCGATGCTCCTACCCGGAGTCAATAAATTCTCCCTACGAATGTTTGGTAGCGCTAAAGGAGTGGCCGCGGAGCAACAGCGGGTAAAATCTTACAACGTGTGGATAATTCACCCATACAGCGACTTCAGGTAATTCAGAGGGCAGAGGTCATGAGGTATGAGAAAACAAAGGCAAAGAATAAATTACACTCAGTCTACTCACAATCTGGAGAAGGAGTTTCATGGTCAAAATGAATGCACAGCAGATAAGAAATCATTTAAATGACTTGCAGAACACCTCTGTATGTTTATATTTAACCACAATCTTATTTATAGAGAATTTGAAAGTGCAACTTAATCCTATACCAAGGTTACATGGTACATTGATTTGGCCTATGTTTTATTGAGAAGTACACTAGTGAGTCCTGAACCTTCTCTTAATATATGAAAATTATATCCGCATGAGATGGCAAATCACGGGAATTTATTTAAATACTATGATGAATATGAAGATTCTATTCAAGTCTAAAGTCACATCAGTCGCAATACTTTCAATATCCTGTGGTAACTGACACATTTTTTAAGTTTTAGCTGACATTCATTTTTAAAGTATATATGTAGCTATATGTAGTTCATTTGTCAACACATTTTTGACAAGGGCATTGATGCTCACCATCAACAAATCTGATGTATCATGACAATATCATGTCACAGATTTTCTGTGGTTAGGAAAGTGCTTGGTTCAACATATCCCTTATGTCTCAGAACAACTAGCATGTTCACAGGTAAACCATTTTCACCGAGGCAACAACATGTCCCTCTTTTCATGTATTGTTGCAGTTGAAAAAACACAAAAAAATAAGGGACCTTTTCATTGTGTGCATATACTGATAGATAGTATGCACACAAAGCTGTTAGATATAAAGCTCTGTTCACGGTTACAAGTTCAGTAATTCCGTACATAAATTAGATCTTTAAACTATTTGATGGGCACTCATCTGTTTTCTCCAACAAGGGATGTCTCCTTGGGTTAATGTAAATATTGTGTCCACAGAACCCAGTTATTGATTTGGGTTCAGTTGGGTGTCCAAATATAATAAGGTGTGTGTGTGTAGGGGGTGGGGGTGGAGGTGCCCTGGAGTATTTGGTTACCAGTTTCCTCTTTCACACTCTAAAGTTACCATTTATCAGGGCTGTTGCTATCAGTGCAGGCTACTATCAGGCCCTACATTGGTAAAAGCCATCTAATTTCAGAAGTGCCAAGTGAGATTGAGTACTGTGGCTGGTGTCAGTACACAAGCTGTATTGTGAACTAAGTGGATGAGAGGATTGTGTTTGTGTGTATCAGGACAGATGACCTGGATTAGTGGACTTTGTGAGTCATTATGTCTGGGCAATCCATGAAAGAATGGCTGTTAAACTCTTATGATATTCGTTTTTTAAAAAGAGCATGTAAAGCGCATCATGAAACGTTGAATTCACTTTTTTTTTACATGGTTTCATATATCTTAACACTAGTCCTGGTTCAAGTCCAAACCATGAAGTAAATCAAAGCATGAAACCTGCCCAGTATAGCTGTCTGCTTGTCAGACAAGAGACCAGTGTTTCACTGGCTGTCTGCTTGTCAGGCAAGAGACCAGTGCTTCACACAGGTTGTGATTATTTTTATTACATTTTTTTTTAATTACACTTATTACATCAAGAAACCCCAAATAGAAAATTGAGAAGTTATGTTCTTAAAACAGACCATGATATTAGATAGAAGCATATTGTGCCAAACTCATTTATTCCTTTTTATGAAATATTTTTAAAACTCTACACTGAAACAAATTACTGTGGATTTATCGTCACCCAGGTAGATCTTTGAAATTCTTCTGATATTTATTTTAAGTCATATCGCATTGTGGTGTCATACCAACCACAGGATGTCTGGTTTAGTTAGACCTGGGGTGGACTCAGAATGGGTCACTGTTCACAGTTCAACTGTCTAAAGTAACTGTAGGAAAGAAAATACAATGGGAAGAAGCACACTCTGTTTCTGCCTGTCTATCATACACACACACACACACACACACACACACACACACACACACACAAATACATCTACATTACATCTGTTCATAAGAGTTCACGGTCGAATTCTCCCTTCTTGTCAGGGTGTCATTTTTAATTATGAACAAAATTTGAATGAAAAATGTACAGTTATGGAAGCAAATTGTGTTGTGTGTATTGAACAGCAAATTCAAATTTCAAAATGGATTGTCCTGTCATCAGTGCAAGTTAAATAATTTGTCTTTCACTAAAAGTCACAAGGCTGTGCATAAAAGGCTCTCCTAATGTACTATATGAAGATCAGGTCAGTACAGAGTACTACAGCATTGAGAGTGCCTACAATACATTAATAATGAATGGTCCTTAGACTCAAGACAGAATATTCTGTTTCAGAAATGTGGTCGTCCAGAATTTACAATCAGCCAGCCTTGCTGGGCTGCCCTGACCTACTCTCAGTAATGCAATGAGCTGTGATGTCAGGGTTGTGGTCTTTGGCTTGAACATTACACCCAGACAGTGTGTGAGGGTTGCCAGATTCCAAAAGAGACATTCCCCTACTGTGATATAGATTTTAAGGGAATTTTCTCTTTAGAAACATTTTAATTTACCTGTGTGAACACTATCCCTTTTTTCAAAAGTTGTCGATAGTAATACATTAATTTGTGGAGTCTGGAGTTGTATCTAAGGGGTTTAACCCCACTTGCTGGGATTATTCTGCCATATATTTGTAACACATTTCAGTACATAGCTGTTTTCTAAAGTGGGTGAGATCTAGACTAGATGAGAAATAATCTCTGGCTGGGTGGCTTCTACTGGTGGCTTGTCTTACTTTTTTCCCGACAATGTCCTGCAATCTAATAGGTTCTACTGGGACCTGGTTATGCTGTTCCTGATGATGGGAAACCTGATCATCCTGCCATGGGGCATCACCTTCTTCGAGGACCAGAACACGGCACCGTGGATCACATTTAATGTGGCCTCAGATACACTTTTCCTTCTGGACCTGATCTTCAACTTCCGCACAGGTGTGCTGGAAGGTGATGGTGCTCAGATCATCTTGGACCCACAGGTAAAATCTTACTCTTGAAATCTACTCTACTAAAGTAAAGGATTTTTGCAGCTTCTGTACTACTCTGAAAATTCTGCACATGTATTTTGAGTAGGACAACATTAGGCTTAAGCTGTATGCTTTTTGAACAGAGTAGTTTATGGGTGATTATGTACAGGAATTGGATAAATATTAAACAAGACATGTGGGCCCTCAGGTGATCCGTAGTCGGTACCTGCATGGCTGGTTCCTAGTGGACTTCATTTCCTCCATTCCAGTGGACTACGTCTTTCGGCTGGTGGATCTGAGGGCCCGGATGGAGTCAGCGGAGGTGTACCGCACCGCACGGGCGCTGCGCATCGTCCGCTTCACTAAAATCCTGAGCTTGCTGCGCCTTCTCAGGCTCTCCAGACTCATCCGCTACATCCACCAGTGGGAGGAGGTGAGAAAGGAGGAGCGCAGGAGGGAAGGGAGGGAAAAGATAAGGGAAGGATGGAGGAGGACAGAGAGGTCAAGGACAAATGAAGACTCATCTGGTACATGCACAAATGAGAGGAAGTGGGGGTGGAGGAGGAAAGAAAGGAAGAGCTTAGGTAAAGGATAGAGGCATAAAAAGATCACGTATTAGTCCTGGAGGACAGAGAGAGAGAGACAGAGATGAAATAATCTGTGACCTTGGTCTCTGCCTGTGTGCCGTCCAGATGTTCCATATGACCTATGACCTTGCGAGTGCGGTGGTGCAGATAGTGAACCTGATTGGCATGATGATGTTGCTGTGTCACTGGGATGGCTGCCTGCAGTTCATCGTGCCCATGATGCAGGACTTCCCGCCTGATTGCTGGGTCACCAAAAACAACATGGTGGTGAGTTGGACAGCTGCGTGGTTGTCTGTATATGTGAGTGCATTAGTTGCAGCCATGAAAGCACTTTCACTTTTTCATCTCTCTCCTGTCCTTCCATCACTCAGAATGCCAGTTGGCAGCTACAGTACTCCTATGCCTTCTTCATGTCTATGAGCCACATGTTGTGCATCGGGTACGGGGCACAGGCACCGGAATCTTTGACAGATGTCTGGCTGACCATGATCAGCATGATCATTGGCGCTACCTGTTATGCCATGTTTCTGGGCACTGCTACCAACCTGATTCAATCTCTGGACTCTTCCCGTCGACAGTACCAGGAGAAGGTGAGGCTGCACAAACAAACTGTGACATCTTGGAAAATGTACTGACATGATTAAACACTCACAGTTAAGCCCTGAATAACAATCTAGAGTAACAATGCCAGGTTTAATCAAGACACACAACCTGTACTACTGTATAAAGCTGTCAGGAAATAAGAAGCGGGACAATTTTGTGTGCATGTCTACAGCTTGCTGCTAGGTTCTGAGGCATCTACCCAAACGAATGAATCAGCAGTAACCCATGCCACCTCAGCATGGCATGATCAAATCTACTTATCGAGTTATCAAAGGGATTAATCCATTTGCTTAAACACACACGCGTGCATAGAGATTATTTCCCTGTGATATTAGCTCAACATGAATATTTAAGATGATGTTTTGTGTTTTTCTCTTAGTATAAGCAGGTGGAACAGTACATGTCATTCCACAAGCTTCCCGCTGACCTGCGACAGAAGATACACGAGTACTATGAGCATCGCTTCCAGGGCAAAATGTTCGATGAGGACAGCATCTTAGGAGAGCTCAATGATCCACTCAAAGAGGTCTTTCACATGCATTTAAATTGGCTTAACTATCATTGCATTTTAATCTGTAACATTATGCTTATCTCCTGGAGAAGCTCAACTCTGCCTTTAAATTTTGTCTCCCTTTTCTAATACATTTTAGCTTTGTTAACCTTTATTTTCTTTCCTTGTATTACTGCACTTCTATCCTACTTCTTCTCCTGTAATCAGTGCTGCCTGCATTTTATCTGTCCATCTGCCAGTGTTATTTGTGTCTTGTCTATGTGACTGGGTTGTCATTGCCATGCACCAGCTGTCCTCTCATCTCATTCGTGTCCTTTTGTCCATGTCTGTCCATGTCCACAGGAGATAAAGGGCTTCAACTGCCGTGAGTTGGTGGCCAACATGCCATTCTTCGCTAACATTGACCCCCATTTCGTGACTGTGGTGCTGACCAAATTGTGCTTTGAGGTGTTTCTCCCATATGACGTCATCATACGGGAAGGAACGCTAGGCTGCAAGATGTACTTCATACAACACGGCTGTGTCAATGTTATAACCAGTGACAAGAAGGAGAAGCAGCTCAGTGATGGCTCATACTTTGGGGGTATGCTCCATTTTTGGTGGATCTAAAGTTTGGTGACTTGCATTGAGCTTTGTTCTTTAGTTCTTATTCTCATTATGACTGCCGTTATAGCTTACATTTTTTTTCCCACCGATTTTTGGTTGACGAAATCACATACTTAGACTTCACCAATCCACACGCAACTTTGTGTGATTGTAGCCCAACATGGTTGATAATGAATATAAGATCTGTGTCCCTAGGTTGGCGAGTCCCTTCATGAAGTGGGGTAGGCTCTGAAGGAGTTGGAAATATCAGAATCAATGGGTCAGAGCTTATAATGATTGACCATATTTAATGATCCAAGCTGCAGTTGGCACATTTAAAAATCTCAAGAACCGCTTAAGCTAAAATGTTGAAATTTGGTATGCTTAAATTTGGAATACCCTTTCCTGCTTAAAAAGTCTGGTTAATTAACATTTTGTAGTCTACTTTGTTGTATTGTGGTTATACCTAAATATCTGTCTAAGGAAACTGCATTTTTTTTCAAATAAAATATCAGATTTGGATGCGTTGTTGATGCTGCACTTGTGTAGATTATGTCTCTGTAATATTTAATCATGCCTGGCAGTAAAACTGAAAAAAAACCGTCTTTCTATTCTATTATATTCCAAATATTCTTTCTAAATTCTATCCTATACAATCATAACTCTACTTCTCTCTCTCTCTTTCTCTCTCTCCTCCCATCCAGAGATCTGTTTATTGACTCGTGGACGCCGCACGGCCAGTGTGAATGCAGAAACATACTGCCGCCTCTACTCCCTGAGTGTGGACAGCTTCAACGAGGTCCTGGAGGAGCATCCATTGTTACGCAGAGCTTTTGAGAGCATTGCTATGGAGCGCATTGACCGCCCAGACATTTCTATCCTTCCACCAGGAGAGAGAGACATTAAGACAGAGAAGGAGAGTGAGGGAGAGGATGAAAGCATGCAGTGATGGAGACAAGCAAGGAAGAACTACCACTGTGTGGGTGGGGCAAGGTCCCTTCAATGAAACTTGTCTTCTAGCACACCTAAACCATGGTCGGCTCAACCTCAACATTAGGTTTGAATTGTACACAACACACCTGTATTTAGTTGCTAATCAATATATGCCCTATACTGAAACTGAGACCTGCCTTTGATGACAAGAAATGAACAAGAGAGTTTATTTGCATACAATGCAGATGTCTTCCTCCTCATTGACTGTTCTGGACTGAATCGCTGTGATTATTGGAAATTGGAAAAGCCAGTCCATCACAGACACAGACTTTTCAGTATATACATTTTTCAGTGGACTTTAAATGAATGCTACAACTGTGTATTATTTTATTATTATTTCTTGCAAGATTTAAACACCATCCACAGTCTCTCACTAGGAAATCAGGCTGGTCACAGTGACCTCTACTCACAAATAGACTTAAAAACAATTGCTTTTGTCTTCCAGTTTTTCTCTTACAAGAGACATTTTATTATAGCTGCATTTCGTGTAACAGGAAGAAAACAATACACATTATCATATAAGGCACCTGTCACTTCTTAGAACTCAATTGTGATACCCAAGTTCCATGTTTAAAAAAGTCCTAAATGAAGTTACTAGATCATACAGGACATTTTAAATACTTTCTGAAAATTGACATTAGGGCAGTGTGCATATAACTGGACTGAACAGGCATGTATCCTACGTCACTGTGTTGGGCTTAAATAGTATCTGCATCTGATGTGTAGGCCTAGAGTAGGGTGACCAGCTTTCTGAAATGAAAATCTGGGACATTTCCAGTTTGGCAGTCAATATGTCACTAAAATATCCACTGTTTTTATCTCTGAAATAAAAAAAGAGGGACAGTTCCGGTTTCATGTATTTTGACCATGATAATGTTGGAATATTTTTGCATGAAATGAATAAGGAATGGATTTACAGAATACCCATTGATTTATGTGAGAGGGGGTTAGTATTAAACCGTTGGAATTTGAAATAAGAGGGCATTACCTTACGTTGACCCAAGGGAAATAATGGGTGTGGTATCAGATACAGTATCGCCTTCTGATTTGAGTGGGGTCAGATGGGAGGTCAAACCTAATTGGCTGTAGGGGTCAACCAAACAGGGCATAGGTGGGAGGTGTTAGGTAACCTTTTAACCCTCCTATTATGTTTGGGGTCAATTTGACCCCATTCAATGTTTAACGTCTCTAAATAAATGTTTGACATCATTTTTTTTGCTTCATATTTAATGACTTTTCCTAATTTAATGGGGACAACTGGGTAAAGACAAAATTAACATGATGATATGTTTTCAATGTCCTGTACACATACTTTACGCATAGGTGTTGTTTGGGGTCAATTTGACCCCAGGCTGTTTTAATTGTATAAAATATACAAGAAATATCAACTTTTTTCATCACATTGTTACTTTTCTTGATAAAAGAAATAGTTTTTTACTCCAAATGTTATAGATAGCAACAATATGTACTTAGAAATAATATGAAGCCATAAAAACACCAGAAGGATATCTCTTTCCAATTTTAGGTCAATCAGTGAGATTTTATGGGGATCTGCATATTTCTCCATAGTTGCGTAACATGTATTCTGGATGTATAAAGAGTATTGTATTGTTTTATTTTTAAGGGCTATTTAGGTAGTCAACAAACAAACCTAAAGTACCTGACACAAAAACTTAGGTAAAAAAAAAGAATTATAATAATTTTTTGGAGGTTTAAATTGCTGGGGTGAAATTGACCCCAAGCATAATAGATGTGGGTAAAATTTGAACATAATAGGAGGGTTAAGTATATTGGCACGAGTATATTTGGCAGATCAATTTTTGGTATTCATCTCTTTATTGTGGCTTAAAATTCTACAATAAATCTGTGGAGAACTTTATATCCTGCTTTCGAATCGCTGATCGAGGATTCCATGGGAATGCAATAGACGCGACAATAACTATTGAATTGTAACTATGCTGATCGAATTGGGTGTTAACTAAGTAACTTTGTAAACCATGTCAGAAAATCATACAGTAGCCTAGCATGGTGAATGACAGTGGGCTAGCTCCAGTTCTGGAGAGACAGAAACGGCTATTCTCAACACATTGGTGGTTGAAAAAGGGAAGCAGTGAACAAAACTGGTGCAAATTCCAAGGTGAATAAAGAGCACATCAGGTTGTATGGAAGAGATGTTGTCTCAAAGGCATTAATAAGTAGCCAATACTGGGACAAAAAAAATGCATGCCTTTCATCAACAAAACACCAATAAAAAAGCCTGAAAGAAAAGGAATTTAAGACGTCCTCAGACTACCCAGACATAGGCCCTTAAAGATGATAGTGATGCTGATAACAGTCAGGAATAATGGTCTAAGTGTAATGTGGATAGGCTTTATTTGCAGTCTATTTGATAGAGCTTGAAGTAAGATTTGAAGGGACGTTATTCCCTTAACCTTATCTTGATGGACAAACAGACAGTTATCCAATCCCCTTATTTAATGCAGATTAGCATTAGTCATGAGAAGGGTGGAACCTGAGAACGCTTCTGTAACAAAATGCATGACCCCCCTTCACAACACGGCTCGTCACACCAATCGGACTAGTTCCCGGTCGCGAAAGGATCACTTCCGCTACTCGTTTTGTAAGCACAGATTTCTGAGTCCGACACGATTTAAGGATTCAGAACCACAGTAAGAATTAATTTACTCTTGTAACTTATGTCGTATTACTTCTTGACCTTTCTGTCTGATAACCATTGCTACATGCCGCAGAGGCAGTGTGTTACTGTACAGTCTAGAATGTGCAGCTAGATAGCTAATGATATCTTGTCATCCAAAGTCGCCTTCCATGAAAGTGAATATGGAGGTCACCGCTCCATGTTTTTAAGTTAGATCAGAAGTTGTTGTCGGTGGCGAATTTAACATTACGACCTGTTGCACTCTGATATTTGAATGCCTGTATAAATATAAGGGCATTGGACTATTAATGTACTTCACGTTTGTTCGGCATTTTGTAAGAGGGTAACTTGTATCACTGTGTTAGCTAGTTGCGCTAGCATAGGTGACAGCTTGACATTACATTGGTGTTCGACGATGGCTATTGTATAAATATTATGGCATTGGACTATTAATGTGCTTCACGTTTGTTTGGCATTTTGTAAGAGGGTAACTTGTATCACTGTGTTAGCTAGTTGCGCTAAAATAGGTGACAGCTTGACATTACATTGGTGTTCGACGATGGCTAATGTAAAATAAAGTGATCCATTTACGTTTTCATGTAACTGACTTTCATGTTACAGCCTGTGTTAACTTCAGTTGTGCATACAGACATTATGTATGATGCACGGTCTGAAGAGGGGTTCCAGTGGTTATGCAAACTGATTTCCGTAGGACAGTGGTATTTAAACATGTTTGGGATTAAAGTAAGACTATGCAACAATTTGACACTTTTTGAGGTATGGTTTTACAGGCAACTAGTTTTGGTACCATCCTCAAATTCAGTTTGATAGCATATGCTCATGTGAAGGACAGATGAACACCTTTGTCTTCCCCACTAGCCATCCAGGATATGCCCTACGTAGTTCTGTGTACCGGGCCGGAACACCCTGCAAAAATGGAAGAAAGCTTTCACACGCATGACATTGCCAGCTATACTGCCAAAAGACACCAGTTAGTGTGTTGGCAAGCTTCTATCAGTGTCAGCTTGGATGTTGGTGGATTTTGCAAGGTTTTTGTATGCCTTTTAGGTAGTTAGCTTACTAGTTTTGGAACCGAACTCCGTATTGCTGCTTTAAGAGACGGTGGTAATGTCGTGCGATAATGCATGTGTGTCTGTCAGTAATAGATGGTATAACTGAGAATTCTTATAGTTGGTAGGATTTTTTCTAGGATAAGCTGTTGAATATTGCCACGTTATGTAGCTGTGTTATCAAACAGCTTTTGCTGATGTAAGTGGAAATGTATATTTTTCTCGAAATGCCTTAAATTTAACTTCAACCTAATACCTCAAAGGCACTTTTTGTTTACAATTGTTTGTTATTTTGTAAATGTTGGTTACTTTAGGTTAGAATGCTGACTTTGTCTCGCGTGCTGGTCAGTGGTGCTGTGCGCGCTCCAGCTGCTGCAGCTGCTGGCAGTCAGTGCGCAGCAACAACCATCACGCGTTTCAACAGTACCGCCGCTCAACAGGTAAATAGGGAACATGATGTCTGTGTCTCTGTAAAGCCTCAGGTAAAAAAAGCCAAAAAAGATGTTATCAGCAGGAACAAATGATTTTGAATGTAGTTCAACATAACCACATGACTGCTCTGTGCAATACGTACTTAACCCCAACCAATAGCACAAGGAATTTAAAATGTTTCACTGTGTATAACTTAAAACACATAGTAGACCACTTAAGAAACATATATAGGGAAAAAGCAACACACACTTATTTTACACACTCTCAAACCAAAAATGGCTGAAATGTTTGTTTTGCCCTGGCAGCTGAGCAAAATTGGCTTGAGCAAGATTACTATGACTGCCCATTTGTACCTGGTTGCAACCTGTTTCTCTTTGTTCAGGAAACACCTAAGAAGACAAAGTTCGGCCCTTTGGCTGACCAAGACAGAATCTTCACCAATTTGTATGGCAGACACGACTGGAGGTAGGGTTCTTAAGCACATCATGGCATGTGCACCAGCATTACCACAAACAAGTCAGCAACAAGATTATGATGCGTAAATGTAGATTTAAACTCACAGTAGGAGGTATTGTAATGTGCACACTTATCCCCACAGGCTTTTTAAAACCAGTCTTATTAAATGTAAAATCTGTCACAACTGACTGGTTTTAATTGGGGGGACAAAAGATTATCTTGTGAAATTCCACTGTCATGACCCACTCCTTATTACATTTGACTGTGATATTGTTCCCAGGCTGAAGGGAGCACTGAGTCGTGGCGACTGGTACAAGACTAAAGAAATCCTGCTGAAGGGGGTGGACTGGATCCTCAATGAGGTCAAGACCTCTGGGCTCCGGGGCCGAGGAGGTGCAGGCTTCCCCACTGGTATGAAATGGGGCTTCATGAACAAACCCAGCGATGGCAGGTCTGTAGCTCCGGATCTCCTGATCACATGAACAGATGCATATCAAATGCAATTCAGATTTGTGTACCAACCCCTCATACTTATGCACTTATTCTATAGGTGGGTGTGTGAGTTTCTGGACAGAAACTCACACACCCACCTAAACTGATCCATTACACACACACTCACACACACACGCACTCTTATATGTTTTGAAACGTTCTCCTTCTCTTGCTTCTACTTTATCCTTCAGGCCTAAGTACCTGGTGGTGAATGCTGATGAAGGCGAGCCTGGCACCTGCAAAGACAGGGAGATCATGCGCCACGACCCCCACAAGCTGGTGGAGGGCTGCCTGGTGGCTGGCAGGGCCATGGGTGCCCGCGCTGCCTACATCTACATCCGCGGAGAGTTCTACAACGAGTCCTCCAACCTGCAGGTGAGGAAGATGAGATACTACCTGCTAAGACAACTATAATGCCATTTGTTTATATCTAACAGTATGTCAAAATCCTGCTTGTGGTTTGTTGTCTATGCTGCACTGCGTTTCTTTACAATTCTGTAAATTCTTTGCAATTAATTGCTGAGGTAAATTCTTTATTTTCTTTCTTCACTCTTTTTCGTCCATCCCCTGTTGGGTTTGTTCTGTACAGGTGGCTATCAACGAGGCCTATGCTGCTGGTCTGATTGGCAAGAACGCTTGTGGCTCCGACTATGACTTTGACGTGTATGTGATGCGCGGTGCTGGCGCCTACATCTGTGGAGAAGAGACCGCTCTCATCGAGTCCATTGAGGGCAAACAGGGCAAGCCCCGCTTAAAGCCTCCCTTCCCTGCTGACGTAGGTAAGAACTACAACAGTACTGTGATGGCCCTGCTCAGCGCCCTCAGCAATATATGCTTTACATATAGAATTGAGGCCCTGGGGTAGGTTAATTATGAAAAGATGAATCACCGTCATGTTATGAGATGTGTACCCTTTCTCTTGTGGCAGGTGTGTTTGGTTGCCCAACAACTGTCGCCAACGTAGAAACCGTGGCGGTGGCACCCACCATTTGCCGTCGTGGTGGCTCATGGTTTGTAGGCATGGGTCGTGAGAGGAATTCTGGGACGAAGCTTTTTAATATCTCTGGACATGTGAACACCCCTTGCACAGTGGAGGAGGAGATGTCCATCCCACTGAAGGAGCTTATTGAGAGGCATGCAGGTACTGGGTTCTGCCACTACCTACTTGGAATTAGAATATTTTTATATATATTTATATTTTATATTTAGGAGCTCTAACTAACCCTATGCATATATAACTAACCCTATGCATTTTCTTTGCTGTAGTGATGGTACACCAAACTGAAGTACTCTGCTGACATTGCAGCATAAGTGTAGTTTATTTCACTCCTGTATGAAAAGTGAGCACACCAGGTCATTCTCACAACTGATCAGGCTACCTAGTGCTAAAGTGCAAATGTTAATTAGCTGAGAATAATGGAACAGGCCTTAACATTTACAGATCATAAGGTTTTTTTTGTGGCAGTCCTGAGTCTTACATAGCGCTGATGATTAGCAGTTTTGCAAAATCTTGTGATTTTATTGATAATGACTTGACACATGCAGGCAACCACCGGTGTCAGGTGGTACCATGTCCTTGCAGTGGGTAGATGAGCAAGCTGCATAGTGCATATAGATTTGTGATTTTGTGTATTTGTTTGTTCATTGGCTCACTCACTCCTTCCCTCCTGTAGGTGGCGTGCGTGGGGGATGGGATAACCTGCTGTGTGTGATTCCCGGTGGCTCGTCTACTCCCCTTATTCCCCGTCATGTCTGTGATGATGTACTCATGGACTTTGACGGCCTGCTCCAGGCTCAGACTGGCCTGGGCACAGCAGCCCTCATTGTCATGGACAAGTCTGTGAGTGTCCGTCTCATTGATTGGACACACACACACACACACACACACACACACATACTGATCCTGCACTTACTGTTTGTGTTCACCTGATATGTTAGTCTTGACTGAACCAAAGTCGTCTACTTAATCACTGACCTCATAAACACTACAGGTTCATATACATTATAGACACATAGGTTTCAACAGCATCAGAACATGAAGTCATCTTTTACTTTGAAGTTTTCTTTTTATAACCGTCTGTGTTCTTATGGCTTGTTTTCCTTTGTGACAACAGACGGATGTGATTAGAGCCATCGCCCGTCTGATTGAGTTCTACAAGCATGAGAGCTGTGGCCAGTGTACGCCTTGCAGAGAGGGTAAGATCATTATTGTGCCTGTCAAAGAATGAGGTGTGTGTGTGTGTGTGTGTGTGTGTGTGTGTGTGTGTGTGTGTGTGTGTGTGTGTGTGTGTGTGTGTGTGTGTGTTGGAGGACATCAATCATACGTGAAGATACATTTTACATGTGCTCACCACAGTCTGGCTTTTCCTTTCAAGTAATTCATTCTGTACATCCTTATGTCTATTTGAGATATAACTTTCATAACATGCTTTACTGTCTATCCCCCATTGTACAGGTGTAGACTGGATGAATAACATGATGTGGAGGTTTGTGAAGGGCGATGCCCGTGAGGCAGAGATCGATATGATCTGGGAAATCAGCAAGCAAATTGAGGGTCACACCATCTGTGCTCTGGGCGATGGTGCTGCCTGGCCTGTGCAGGTACTATGGGATGTTTTAGATAGAAAAAACTCAAATTGATCTCATCATGCATGCAAGTGATATTTTGGCTAAAGATAGATTCCTGAAATATAGCACAAACTAAAACTCTAATAGTGGAGCACAAGCACAAAGTTCCTACCACCACCAACACCTGTGTACACACACACACACACACACACACACACACACACACACACTTATATGTTTTGAAACGTTCTCCCAAAAAAATATCATTATTTTTTTTTATTTATTATTTAAATTATAATCTCTCTCCGTCTCTTTCTCACCAGGGATTGATCCGTCACTTCCGCCCTGTTATGGAGAGCCGCATCACAGAATTTAAACAGAAGCAGCAGGCCAGGGCTTAAACCTCATCACGAATAGATACGTGTGGAAGCACATCTTACCATTAATGTTATTTAAGTGCATTTCATGTCCCACCTCTGTAACCCACCGTGCTGCCTGCATTTTTTCGCCTTGTCTGTTCAAAGAACCTTAAATGTAGATTTAGATGCTCGGATCATGGGCAATGACCTCATCATGCCAACCCATTATGATATCACTCAAAGCCTTTGACTCTTTCATGATTATGTAAGTAAATAAATAAATCAATGAATGAGTTGAACTGATCCTGTGTCTATTTAAAACATACTGTATGTTTTTAAAGATATGAAATTCTTCTACAATTCATAAATCCTGTTGAAAAAAGTCTTGTTTTGTGTGTCCAGTGATTTCAATGTCTGGTCCGGGTCAAGGATGGATTGCATCGGTGCACTGGCCACCGTGGGACAGATTTGTTTAAATTAGGTGACATTTTTCTGTCTCTGTAACAGTGATCATGATGATGTAACATCATGTTTTGGTTTCATGCTCCAAACCGGTCTACCTGAAGAATGTGGTTAATGACATATATTTTATCACCAGATCATATATATTTTTTATCTATTAAGATAATGTGCCTAAATTATTCTGACTTTTGAACTGTATATTAAATGTTGGTTAATTGAAACATTTGCCTGTTTAACAAGTGGCTGAAAAAACCTTGGAAGCATCTTTGAAGCATCTCACTGATTCACATGGATTTCCTACAGTTTGGGATGTAAAAATAATGTTAAAGTAATTAAATGAGGTTATTACTTTTGTGTGATTGCTGTGCTGTGGCTGGTCTACAGTGGTGTATAGTAACGAAATAGAAATACTTCGTTACTGTACTTAAGTCGTTTTTTTGGATATCTGTACTTTACTTTACTACTTTTATTTCTGTTTACTTTTACTTTTACTTCGCTACATTTTGCAAAGAAAACGGATACTTTTACTCCGATACATTTCCCCTGAAACCTTCGTTACTCGTTACAAAATCAAATCATCTTTAGAAAAAAAAAAGAATCATGAGAGTGACGAGACCAACGTCGGGGACTGTGGTAGAACACAGATTGCAAGCAGGTTTGGCGAATCAGTGGTCCTAGCGCACGTTAATGCGTTATTGACCGTTACCATGGAAACACCAATGAGCATGAACCACACAGGCCAAAGTTAACATTGAGCGGTGGGGCACGTTCAGATGTGCCCCACGAAATCTGCCTGGCAACTAGACTGGAATAATGCGAAAACCGCGAGACCTGTACCCCGTGACTAAGAGAAAAAAAACATACAGTCAGATCAAAATCAGACAGATCAATGCCAGTAACGTTACTGCTAGTTAGCTATCGCTAGTTTTCGAGTATTTGGGAATTGTTTCAATTCAGCCTACAATGAATAATGTAGACTAGTTGTTGAGGGTGCAATTTAGTACATTGTCGTTGGAAGATAAATTCGAAATTAAACGTTTGGGGCCACACAAAAGGATTAAGACATTCACAAGAAACACGATGGGACAGCAGAGACTGAACGTGACTCTCCATACTTTCCATTGAAAACCCGTTTGTTCATGGACTGGTGGATTTTAACAGCAAAGTCATCGAGAGGTTTGCTTAAGCAAAGAACCACCGCGCCAACTTCCTATTTAAGTGATCTGCATTGGTGAGTCAAACTTTTTTTTTTTCTGAGCTGATGGATGTATCAATGCAATCTGCAAGGACATCGTCTTTTTACAAAGTTTTGTTCATTTAGCAGCATGTTTTGCTGCTGTTATTTGTTTAAGTTGTGCCTTTCGCTTCATATTGTATGCCACACGTGTGCCACAAGCTTAATAAATTAGTCAAGTTATTTGAGCTATGTGTCTGTCTAATATTTTTATTTTGTTGCAATCATTTTACTTTAATGCTGTATTATAGGCAACATCTTTGTGTTGCGCTGAAGCATGTGAAATGTATTTGAAATAGGATTTCTGCTCCTTGCTGGCACTCAAAATGCAGCCCATAACATATCTTACTGGTCTACTGCTTATAAACAGCTACCTCTAGTTTTTTGACTGTGACATGAAGTCATACAAAATTGCCCCACCAGAAATTTCAGGCTAAAATCGCCACTGCTCCAGATCAAGGCAAAATGGACTGCAATATGCAGTGGAAGGATATATCCAAAATATTAAGATCAACAACGAAGGGGGCACAACAATAATCGAAGCAAAAGCACACAGGTCTCAATCAAAAAATTAGAAACCCCACAACCTCTTCATTAAATGCCACCAGCACAACCTTGTAGATTAGTCATGTTCTTTCACCGCTGGGTAAGATCTGTATATAATATTTCAAGCTAGCTAATAACCTACAAAGATTCTTTATTCTTATTCTTTATTCCATCTCTGGCGAAGTATCTAGCTAGTTAGCTTGGATAGTGTCAATCTACACTACAGTAACGTAGCAGTGTGGAGCAAAATAGTAACGTTATTGTTCAAGGGATGTGTGTGCATGTTGCTGAAAGTATTTCACAGTTACTGTACAGATAACTTGCTTGTAAAACTGATGATCCTGATGTAATGCTATGGCTTTATATCAGATCGCCAGGTTATTGCTCTCAGGTTGTGCCATATGCATACATTGGGATACTCAGGAGCCCATTCACAAAATGTTACAAAGATTAAAATTTTAAAAATTCATAATGGCTTTTTGGGACGTTTTGTTTGAAGATGAACAAAACATTTTTCAGTTTCAAGTAATGACTGGGTTGTTACTTTCGGTGCTGCTTTAGTATTGCCTATTGAGTTCAAATAAGGCCCAGTTTGTATGCTCATTCTAGTCGGAATAAACTTCATAATTTTCAAAATTCTGACCCTTTGCTTTTTTATGAACAGCATTTACTTGTACTTTTACTTTCAATACTTAAGTACATTTAATATCAGAAAATTACTTTTGATACTTAAGTACAGTAAAGATCAGATACTTTAAGACTTTTACTCAAGTAGTATTCTAAAAGGTTACTTTTACTTGAGTAATTTTCCAGGAAGGTATCTTTACTTTTACTCAAGTATGGCTTTTGGGTACTTTATACACCACTGCTGGTCTACATAACACACAAAACCTGTAATTTTTTTGAGCGGGCCTGCGCCAAATCGGTTCTCACGTCACGTGTCAGGGGTGCACGTTCAGAGTGTGCTTAATTTCATTGGACGCTTGAAAGGTAAGCAGGCAGCGACTGGTATTTTGTTTACTAAATCTATGGTCCGTTTCAAATTTTTATATATTAATGTTAAGAGAATGATAGAAACATGAACTGTTAAGTGTTTTATCTTGTATTAGCTGAAGATTATGAGGAATACGAAACTCTCATTTTGAAATACCCATCGCTCATCATGTTTGGAATCAATCACTTGTTTTGTTCGTCCTGTTACTAGATAATGGTTAGCTAATAGAGGACGACGTTAGCTATCTGAAGTTTTAATGCAGACAAAATGTAAGCTAACGTTAGCTGTTTTTGATATCTCTGTGCTGTGTGATAGCCACCCAACTGGCCATTTCAGTTACTTTACACAGACCACTGTATTTGGACAGGATACAAATGCACCAGGGTAGATAACGTTAACTGAATCGCTAGGCACAAAGGACTTATTAGCTTCCAGCAGTCGGTTATTACAAGCTAGCATTGCCTAGCCCGTGTTTACTCTAGTGACCATGCAGAAAGCTAGCTAACCAGCATTCCAAAATCCTTCTAATGTTGATTCACAAGTTTCAATTGCAGAAACTTTTCCATGTAGCTGATTGCTAACCAATGTAAATGTGAAATATTTTATTTTGTAACGCAATAATGCCTCCTAGTGCTCGTCAGCAGAGAGAGCGAAATACATACATCGTAGCTAACATTAGCATTGCGCAGGCGAAACAAACGTCAACTTCAGCGTCGTCGTGGTTTGAAGGACTTGCAGTGCTTTTGCAAGAGCCTGGGCATGTTGAGTATGCAATTTCGAAATACACATGTGCGTCATATTTTTGGTTGAGGTCTCAGTTGTTTTGCAACTGCAAAGTAGCTATCGAGCACTACCTTAATGTTACTGAAGAGGCTTGGAATGATCAATAGTTACTTTATCCATTTAGCTAGCTAGTCGGTTTTAGAATAATGTGTCTACTCATAACTGTAACTCCTTACATTGCATTCTTTAAACACATCAAACGTGGTACTGGTGGTGTGTGGTATCCACAATGTACTCAAACACTGCCCTAATGAAACTCCCGCCCTCTACTTTTAGTCCCATTGGGCCAGTGATCGAATGGCCTCGGACGTGAAAATGGAGCTTGATATGTCGAACCTGGATCAGGTTGTGGTAGGAGAGAGTGTGGTTACCCCTGTGGCAGTGGCAGTGGCAGTGCCAAATCCAGCCATAAACCAACCCTGTAAGCAATTACTACATGAACAACTTCTGTGCAGCCACTAAAACTTAATTGAATGTGCTCTGTAGACGTTACAATTGAGACACTTTTCATAGTCTTTTCAATACATGGCCTCTCATTTTTTGTCTCTATTTTGCATCCTTTTCTAGATCAACATGACAGCCTCCAGTGTTTTCAGTGCTTCATCACTTTCTGTAACCCTAAAGCTAAGGAGAGACACATGAGGAAGAGCCACAGAGAGGAGTACAAACAGCAGCTCCAACAGGTGACCAGCACTCCCAGAGGACAATAGAATTAAATTCTAATAAAACAATTAGCCTGATTGACTGAAATGACATTTAAATACTTCATAGATTTTGCTATGGGTCGTGGTGTGTGTTGTGCCTGTGAGTTGTGTATATTGTATAAGCTACTGGATGTCCTAAAATTTCCCTCGGGATTAATTAAGTATCCATCTATCAATCTATCTGATCATTTGTATTCATTCCTTCCTTCAGACGGACACACTCTTCACCTGTTATGTGTGTGATCGCACCTTCCCTTCCTCAGAGGAGCTGACACAGCACCAAGCCACCCACAGCACAGAGGACAAGCCCTTTCGCTGCCCCCACTGTCAGGGCAGCTTTGCCACCTTTTCTGAGGTGAGGTGAACCAGCCGATGTCCAATCTGCATGTGTGACATGCTAGTCCATCACCATGAGATTACTTTTAAGTGTATTGTAATGGGACGCACTCTTTGTCATCACAAGAGCTGCACAATGTTCATAGTGTTAGTGGCTGATTACAGAGCTCAACGTAGTTTCAGAGAATTACTTTATATTTTTTTCTAACAGTTATCAAAATGTGTAACCAGTATGGTAAACTATTCCAAAAACAGGTATTGCTCAGAGCATCTTTAAAGCTCATTCCTTGACATTTCCTCACTCCTTCCACCCCCCGGTCAAGATGCCGTTCTCACTTGTTCTTTCCCCTCCAGCTTACAGACCACCGCCGCAACCTGTGCTCTGAGCGCCACTGTGTTTGTAAGGATTGTGGTATGCTATTCCGTGGCCCGGCTAAACTGCGCACGCATCGCCTGACCCGACACCCTGCCCCGGATGCACCGCCACCCGATGACGGCTTCACCCACCGTTGCCCCAAGTGCCAGCAAGGCTTTGAGACAGAGGCTGAACTCTTGCAACACCAGGAGGAACATGCAGGCGATGAGCACTGCAACGGCAAGCCCCCTCCACGCAAGCGTGGCAGACCCCCCAAGCAGCAGCAGGAACCGGTTCCTGAGGCGGAGAATGGAGAGAAGAAAGAGGCAGAGGAGGTGTTGGTGACGCACCCGTCAGAAGGTGGAGAGAATTCGGCAGAAGTAGGTACCGCCAAACGTCGGGGGCGGCCTCCGAAGCAGCAACAGCAGCAGAAGCCGGAGTTGAAGATCCCTTGCCCCATGGAAGAGTGCAAGACAGTGTGCAGCAGTGTGGCACAGCTCCGCGCCCACAAGAAGGAAGCACACGCACGACCACCCCCACCACGGAAGGCCCATGCCTGCAGTGAGTGCGAGGAGAGCTACGGACGCGCCGAGCAGCTGCAGGCCCACATGGCACGTGCCCATGGGTCCAACCGGCACACCTGCCCCACCTGTGGCAAAAGCTTTGGTCGAGAGAGCAACCTGAAGGCCCACCAGCAGATCCACAGTGAGGGTGAAGGGGGAGACGAAGGCAAGGGGTAGATGGCAACACAGGCATGAACAGTGATCTGGGTTAATGGGTTTTAAAATAGGGTGAGATTGACAGAGTATAGGGATTGAATAGGATGGGATTGGATGAACATCACAGTGTTGCCATTAAGCCCGACTTGGAGCAGACGAGTTTGAATAGGTTCTAGAAGTCATTTTAAAGTTGTTTTATTAATGTTTAATAATTGTTCAATAATTATGGGTTACTGTAAATACAAACGTATACATCATCTGTACATACAAATATCAATTGTTAAAATCAAATCACAGCTTTCATTATTTTGCTACTTTGTTTTATATACCAGGTCCATTCTGCTGATTTAATGTGGTTTGGTATGTTTAAAACATAGTTAGAAGTTTGGTTTGCCTTTGAACGGGAGTTTGAACAAGAGGTTTTCATTGGTGCTTCAGATTATGCATAGGGTGTGTTCAGAGTACATCTGACCTCTCCTTCATGATAGTAGGTCTATTTAGAGGAATGAACATTTCAACTGGGTCACTTTTATAGTTTTTTTTCTACATTTTAAATGGGAAAGAGATGATTGTTTGGTTTTCAAATAACACATCGTGATTGTGATGAAGTGTCCTTTTCTGTTCAGAAACTGATGTACTGAAATTAAAATTCATATTACAACTTCACTTCCTTTGACTCCTGTTATCTGTTGTGTTTTGTGGAACATAAATCAATACTAATTTACTGAAAATAACATTTCTCTATTTTGCAGATAACGTTATGATTGAACTAAACTTTGATGCAAGGTGGTTCAAAACTAAGGGGATGTTCCAGGATGCAGTTCTTGAAAAATCCTTAAACGTTTTTTAAAAGAAAACCTTTCAAAACGTACTTAATTTCTACTAGCCTACTACAAATAGTTATACTATGCTACTGGTGCTGTTGCTACTATTACCACTATACAACACTTACCAGACTGATCATAATGCTATCTTGGGTCTTCTTTAAGAATAAATGATTAAATAATTCTTAATCTCGGCAAATTATTTTTTAGGACTTCTAATACCATCTCCATCTTAAAAGTTGTGAATTTACCAACTGGCAAAGTATATGCCCATATTCAGGCAATTCAATCAATGAGTCAATGAGAGACAGAAACTCGCTTTCCCATGGTGCTTTGCGCGCGGACTGTCTCGCGCCTTTCCATCTTGTTTCACCCACCCCGATCCACTTCTCCAGCGCAGTTGTTGTGGTAGTTAATAATGGCGGCAGTGGGAGGTGGATTGTCAGCCTCTGCTGTACTTACTGGCATTAACACTTCAACCACAGCTCGCTGTCGCTTTCCAGCTCGACCATGCACATCTCGCAGTCAAGTGCGATCAGAAAAGCGTTTGCGAATTGGTCGGCTGGAGACTGGAAATGGAAAGACTGCCTCAAAGGGCCCGAGGCCCGTCAACATTGGACTTACGTTGCAAGAGGACCCGTCACTAGTGCGCTTACTTCGGATTGCAGAGAAACACAAGCGCAAGAGAGAGGCGGGTTTCGACTCAAGCGGGAGTGAGGAGGTTGGTTGCTAAAGGCTTGCTAACTATCCAGCTATATAGAGTTGTATCATTAAGAGATCTTTTTGGTTTGGAAGAACGTCTGAAATGAACGTTAGACAATGTCGGCTGCGTAATGCTACAGCGCTTTAGCTGTGTAATATAATCTAGTTCTGAAACACTCATGTCATTTTCCAAATATTGTAGCTAACGTTAGCTTGCATAAAGCTAGTGAGTTTTAGTTTCTGAAAGCTTGCTAGCATGTCCTCAGCGGCCGCAACGTTGGCGTTACGTTTGCATTAGTGCTGGTAGTGGGAAGTAAGTTAGAAGTTTTACGACCTTTGTTAAAATACCATTTTGTGAGATGTGTGTGTGCCTCAGCCATTGGCTGATATACACTGGCGGGGCATTTGCGCGCTGTTAATACTGACAAACGTTAATGGTACCCGTTACCAGCATTGAGGCGAGCATCACCTTCTATCGTAGACGGCTAACGATGTGTTCGGTCGGTCATACTTATGATGTATTGTTTTGTCAGTGTGGTATAACCCGGCTATGCCGTTACTGTTCAGTTAACTTGTGCAGGTTGTGTCTGCATTGCCACGTCCTTTACTATTTATTACTGCTTGTTCCGCATAAATTGTCAGGAAACTTTTCAGGAGATGGAGGAGGACACGACAGCTTGGCCGTAACGTAGGTTGCATGCATAGATGCAGACTACCCGCGTGCAAAGCTTGGCAACATTACCTGTCGCGCGCTAATACACGTTAATAAGTTACGGAGTTAGCTCGACAACATTAGCTAGTTAGCTTGCATGCTACGTGACACCAGAGAAGTTGACGATACCTCATTTGACGGGATGTGAAACGTTATGTCACGAGCCCACGCTATCTGTACATGGCTTACTTTTGCATATATGGAATTCATATAGCCAACTTGGCAATAACGTTACATATATTAGTTTAGAAATCCTAGAAGGGACGTTATTAAACTGTTAGTTTAACGTTAGCTTGCCAAGTTGCATTTCCAGAGTGCACACAAAGCCTAACCTAACTCAATAATTTGGCTTCTAGTTTGGCACTCTATTATTACTTTAACACTGTAGTAAAATGTGATGTCTTTGTTGGTCATCTGAAGAGCAGAGGTTAAGTTAATGTAACGTTAGCTACGTGTTTTCCTTAACTGTAAACGCGAGTTCTGACCTGGTTTATGTTAACTGTGAGCTGGATGCGAAAGGCACGAGAGGTAACGTTTGTTCACTTTTAGACAAATGTAGCTTTGGTTTACGTTTACTCCATTAGTTTGACTCATTACTGGGCACCGATTTACTTCTGAATACTCACTTTCACTGTTCTCACGGTGTACTTCCCTGCCCTGTTATCGATGAAAGATGAATCCTGTGAGGATGCGCCTCTCCATGGATGACACCTGCTATGTTGATCACTTGATGTAATGTTAACTTGTATGCACAGCATTTGTATCTCGAACAAATAAACCACTACTGCGTTCTTGCTTTTGAACTGTAATTCGTGGCTTGCATGTATGACCCATACCTTTAGAAAATCCAAGTGAAGAAACAGGGGCCCAGTCAGTATGACTTTTGGTAACAGTTGGTTCTGTCCATTGAGCCTCTGACCTGAGATGCTGCGCTGTACAGTGTGACATCAGTATTTAGGCTATGAATGGACTGATGCAACAACACAGACTGAGCTGAAATATATACTTGTTAAGAGCTTACGTCTGTTGCTTGCTCATAGAAGAGTCCTCTCTACTCCTAGTTGCAAAAAATGTTACTTCTGACTGGCCTGTAGTTTTGTTTGTCAGATGCTTTTCTTGTCAGTAGTCTTCCTTCTTTGCTCGTAGTATTTATCAGAAGCGGACCCAGTTGCTATCAACGTCTCACCTTCTATTGAGTACAGCAGAGGTGAAGGGTGTTTCTTTTGCTGTTCACTCTCAACATGCAAATGGTGAGTAGAAGAGGTGGATGAGACTAAACTGGCATCAGGGAAATTTTGTAGGGAAAGCCCCAATACATTTCATAAAACTATTTTTGTTGCTGCCACTGTTGTTAATTATGCTACACGATCACTTGGATTGTGTACTGGTTTGTGAGTATATGATTGTGTTGTGGTTTAGGATTACTGTGCATTCCCGAATGTGAGGGGAGAGCATGTTGAGGAACATTACAGTGTGTCTGCTTCAGTAGAATGGTTAATGTTGCATTAGGCTGTGCGGGAATTTCGTCTATCTACTAGGGGTGGGCGATATGAGCTAAAATTCATATCACGATATTTTCCACTGTCCAGACGATATCGATATGATATCACGATATCTGAGGGGAAAAAATCTGAATCACATTTTAATAGCCCTTCTTAGCTCAAATTATATTAGTTAAGGCAAAATATGTCATCATGAAAAGTAAAAATCAAATAATGATAAAATAAATATGTATCTACTGATATGCGCTACAAATGTAATTTCTGTATGATTCCAATAATTTCAAGCATTTTTATAATCAAAAATCGCTGAATTTGCGCATGTCCTGTTCAAACAGAGAGACATGCGAGGTGAGGCAGCGACGAGCAGCGCCTCATCTCAGACCCCATGCAGACGGACTCTATTTGCCTGAAGCCGGGTTCAGTTTTCACACCTATTTCACACCTACCCACTTTTTACATCGCGTGCACATGAACCCAGTGAATCCGATTGACTCAGCTGTAGTACATCCCCCACGCCTGTTGGTGGCGCTTTGGTGCTACAGACAACTGAAGAAAACGGAGAAGAAGACAGGAGCATGCTATCAAAATAACATATGACAGTAGTTGAGCTCCAACTAGCAACGTTTAGCTTAGCCGCATAGCCTACATTTAATCTGCACAGTAACACATTATGGTGGTTTATAAAATCAGTGGTAAGAGCAGACTGTAGGTTAAGCGAAAAATAATTATATTTGTTATTGATAATAAAGAGTTTAGAACAGTGCAACAAAGCAATGTGCAACATGACATGTCTGAGTTGTTTAAATGCCTGTGCTTTATGGAGATGCTGAGCTTGAGCAGGAGAGACCACAATGCAAGTGATGTGGATCCTGAATGTTTCATGGTTTACAATTGCTTCCAATTTCATGGTTTTATTACTAACAACAAATGTAGGCTATTGTTGAGGGCTTTGTCCTTCACGTACTGTAGGCTACCTCTGAAGTAACGTTAACGCTAGCTAGTAGCTATCGCTATCGTTGTCTGACAGGACTAAAGCTAACGTAACATTCATCTGTTTTGAAACTTCCGTCTATAATAAAAAATCTTTTCACGTCAGATTTGCTCATATAGGCTATTGCTGACACTTTTAAAAACTGTTTTTTGAAAAATGGTCTGATGCAAATAGATTAAACAGTGATAGATTAAAGTGTGGCTTGTTAATGTCATCCCTTTCCTAACAACAGATATATACATTTGTATTAATCCCGTTAGGGAAATTCACGTGGAAAAGGAGCAAGGTAATAGGAAGAATTTTTTTTTTTAAACTGGAGAGCTGTTATAACTGGCTGCCAAACTCACTGCGCCATGGCAAACTATTCAGTTATTAAATAATGCCGGTTGTGTCCGTTGTTCTGGCTGGTCTAATGATGCGATCACGTGGGGCAATCCGATTAGGTATGCGGATAGCGTGCAGACGAACACCAACAGCAATCGGATTCGGAGGTTACTCACTTTGGACCCCTGATTCGAGGGAGTGCGGATACAGTGTGCGGATACAGTGCGTTCGTCTGCACGATAGGGCTATCTGTACTCGGGGTTCACCGGGTCCAGACAAACTAGAGTCCGTCTGCACGGGGTGTCAGATTGTGCAATCCCTCACTAACTGGGTTGAGCGCATGCCTTTTGCTTTTTCGTTGGTTGTCACCACTGTAGTATTTGTGGACACTTGTATTATATGTCCTCTCTATCTATAGAATAGGTCATGTATTTCACGTATGTGTAGAACCTATGTAGTCTTGCTGATCTGCCATAAACCCGCATAGCAGTGAAAAAGCACTGAGGGGAGGCAAACAGTACCTCTGTCTCAATGAAGGGGGCGTGCGCGAGAGCCTGAAACTGGACTTTCAATCGAAACGTGAAATGTTAAATAATGGGAGACCAATGCCGGAGCTAAAAGGTATGCTTCAAACGACGGGACAGAAGATAACTCGATCGAATACTCACATTCAAAGACAAATTGCTTTTGAAAGATGTTGGAACCTCAACAATAGATTTGGCTTTGGACGACGAGCGAAGGTTAAATATTAGCATGAGCAATATTCGCTAACATTACATTGATATCAGAGTGAGCCCTTTGTTGATTTCCCATTATTTCTCTTAGGATTGTTTATATCTATGTGAAGCCATTTAACATCACACAAGTGGTTGTAATCACTTTGAACCCAAGACTGCTTTTTAATGGTGAGCTGATTTTGAGAAATTAAACTTCGCAGCTAAAGTTTTGTTTCCTGGTTATGGTTGTCGAATTGCTGTGCTAGCTAAGGAAACTTTAAATTACCTTAGCATAAACGATTTAAATGGAAGTTACATTTGCATGAAATGATAGTTAGTTATCTAGCTGATGTTATAGTCTATAATCATAAAATTATAATGGGAAAAGGTAGAAACCCTTAGGGTGCCCGTGCAAGTTCGTATGAAAGAGTTCATATTCACACATATTAACACGAGTTCATCACAAGCTAGCAGCTGCCAACTGTATGTACCTTACCTATGTGGGTTAAGAATGATGATATGAAATATGATAAACAACCAGTAGATAATGTGCAAGCTGCCAATTGAAAGGTGATTTAACAGGTTGCTGGTGCTTACACCTTTGGCTAAAACAACACGGCGACACAACTATGGAGAGAGATATGGAGAGCCTGCCTACTAACTTCAGCTGCCTGCACGCTTGTTTGTTGCTTGCACTACATGCGCGCAACAAATGCATGCGCCGTCCGCTCATAAAAATAGGTCGACATATTAACATACATTATTTTTTTCGTAAGAACCAAGCAAGGTTAGATTAAAATAAAAAAAGATGTAGCTACTTAGTACTATCACTCAGTTAAAATTTGGAACAAAACTAAATAAATGCCAAATTCGAAATTATGAATAAATCGCGGTATCCACGGTATTGCAAAATCCATATCATGGCGTGGCACAATACCGGTTTTTACTATCAAACCGGTATATTGCCCACTCCTACTATCTACTACCTTAAAGTAAACTGGTGAGGAAGAATGATCTGTGTTTGTAACAAACTCAACATGTTAGGCCGTAGTGCTGCAAGTTAGGCCGCATGACGGGAGAGGCTTCGCCTGTCCTTTGAAAACAGCAGATGGCAATCTCTTCCCCTATGGGCAGCCCCTCAGCTCGGCAAGCTGAGTGTTGGCCTGGCAGAAACCTAAAGAGAGGAGATGCTGGGGTTAGCTGTGAATATCAAGCATGCTCATATGTGGTGCATATTTAACTATGTGGGCTGAATGCACACAGCATTGCTTAACTGGAAGGACGGGAGAAAATGCAGGTATAGCAGGGTATGTTACCTATTTTAAAAGATTTTTGCAAACGTTTTTGTGTTTGACTTGATAGATCATGTTAGGTTAGTAGCAGAACTGTGACCCCTACTGGATTGCTAGAGGGAATGCCAAAGGGAACATGATCCTCTCTTTCGAACCCTAAACCTGCAGTGAAGCCATCTCTTTGGCCTGTTAGAGTGGCCTAAAGCTGTTGCTGTTCTCGCCCATTGCCTGGTGTGTGTGTGTGTGTGTGTGTGTGTGTGTGTGTGTGTGTGTGTGTGTGTGTGTGTGTGTGTGTGTGTGTGTGTGTGTGTGTGTGTGTGTGTACCCCTCCCATCTGGCATTGTCCTCACTCTCTTTCTGAGCATCTGCCCATCAGCACCCAACCTACTCATTCAGAGGCTGTGTCATCTGTGTATATCCTGTGAAACTTAAGCTTCAGATCCTATGTCTATTTCATCAAGGTTAACTATGTTGGGCGCGGGTGGCTGTTCCCTCATTTTGTGGGTAACCTTGATGAGGTTAAAAACAAGATATGCATCCGTATTGCAACTTTAAGAATATTAATTAAAAAAATTGGGAGATGGAGATTTTGAATTATAAAAATATCGCCCTCTGAAGTTGTTGCAACATAATACATGGTCAGGTTGCTCTCTGTGTTTATTCGACACAAAATAGGCTAGTTGTGGTAAATGTCATGTAATTGGTAATCAGCATAGTGTGCCGGTTTAGCTCAACCAAGGTGGCAGGGAATTTCCAGGGAATGTACATACTGATAAAGAAACCGTGTACCTTACTTGTGATGTTAGTTACTCTGCATAAAAGTATCTTCTAAAAGAGTAACGGTAATTAGGCATAAGAACAGAGAGGATGAGGAGAGTGGAACAGTCACAAACTAAATATTTTTTCATTGTAATTTGCTTGTGTTTCTCCTGTTCGTCTGTAAAAGTACAAATGCCTGCAAATCTCAATTGACCCCCATTCATTTACAAGATGTTTAGGTTTTACCAACATGCATAACAAGGATTGCAATTTCATTTGGATTTGGGGCAGCAGTAAAAGCCGAGGACACTCACAGTCCTTTCATTGAATTCTGTTGTAGGTTTGTGTGGCTAGACGATTCTCAACCGAACTCATTCACAATGGTACCGATTGGTTTAGTTTAGGTGCCCATTGGTACTTTGGTGCCGTGCTGTAGCCAATGCTAGACTGGGCAGAATGGTGATGCGTTGTCTGATCCAAGCTAAGGATAATCTTCTGATTGATCCAGGGATTTGTGTCCCCCTCTCATTCCATGGTGCTGTGGTTCAGCAAAGTGTGTGGGGTAGTGAGGACCAGGCTATATATAGTCTGATGAGCAACAGGCAACTCTATTTCTTGCATTACTTGGTTACAAAATGGACCGATTTTGTCCAGTATGATATCTAGTCCATACTAAAAGTTGATTGTAGTGGAGATTCCATCTCTAAGATCTTGCTTGCTGTAATATTTGTATGTGTTTCATGCATCTCTGTCTGCTTTGTTGATGGATTAAATCAGTAATGTGTTGTAAAGCTTTAATCTCTACAGTTGGCCAAAGAAATCAGAATATTTCTGGAATGCCGCAATTCACAGTACCATCACATAAGGGAGCTTCTGCAGTGCTGAAATGTAGGCTACAGATATTAGCCTAATGGGGTCATAGACTTGTATGCCATATAATGCAAATGAACACATACACTCTTACCTACACCCATCCATCTGTCCATACATGCATAAATGCATACATACATACATACATACATACATACATACATACATACATACATACATACATACATACATACATACATACATACATACATACATATATATATATTATATATATATATATATATATACACACACACACACACACACATACAAGCATCCATACATACGTGCATCCATCCCATATGTGCGTATGAATATATCTTTGAACCTTTGCGGGTACTTCTGCAATTTCACAAAGAGCTGACTAGTGCAGCGATGCTGTTATAACCGTAAAAAGTCAGTCAATACCATTGTCCTTGTAAAGGCAAGGGATCTATTTCACACAGTTGACCCAAGGTAAATGTAATCCAAGGGTTTGATGTTTAGGCCTGTTTTATAGGAGAGCCTGAAAAGGTTGGCAATTCCTCTACAGATTTTGATGGTGGCACAACGTCTTGACACTATTTAGACATTATTTTAGAATCCACAGAGTGTTCTGCGGCACTTCCAGGACACACTTCCAGTCTGTTTTTTTTTTTGTGTGTGTGGAAGATCTGAATGTGAACTCTCTTTTTATCCCCCTCTCATCTCATCTCCTCAGGAGGACAGTTTTGCTGGCTTTGGAGCAGATGGTGGTAGATCTCTACGCTCCACACGCAGTCTCTCACAAAGTGAGTACATTAGTGAACATGTGATAGGTGGCGGATAACCCTGTTCTGTTGGAAGTCTTTATCCCACTGTGTGATGGTGAGTTACTCACCCCGTGCATAAACTTGAAACGTTTTTCCTTCCGATTAATAAACTGACAAGAGAAACGACAATTTAAAAAGTACCTTAAAATAAGTTAAATATTCAGGCATGCACCAGTAGGACAGCATAGACACCCACCCCTTCATTAGCTGATCTATTCACGGGAGGAAGTCCATTGTAAACAAACTCCACCAAGGTCCAAGTATAATTCCTTTATTTTGTGGCAGGCCCTGCCCTTTGGAATTAGATGGTAAATTAAATTCCATCAAAGGAGAGCGCCTACATCTCCACTCGCACACATGTAAACGGAGAGTTGGAGAGTACTCCAATTCTTTTTACATTTTTTATTTTTATAACACCACACCAAGCTTTTAGATTCCAAGGACAATGAAATGTAGTGTGTGAAATGGAGCTACAACTTGATAATCTACTACTATTTTACATTCATTGGATGAATACGTTTAAATATTTGGATGGTTATGGAGTATAATTTGTGCCAAAATTAGTTTGGATGGGTATGGAGTGTAATTTGTGTCAATTTACATTTGCACATGTGGCCATATAGTGTAAACGGAAAATAATGTGGAGATTTCTGTAATGTAGTTTCCTTTGGCTTTGTCTTGTGTCTTGTCTTGGTGTTGATGTGTGATAGGGAGGAGTGTTAAAAGCCACCCTCTGCATATGAATGGATCAAGGCCATTAGGCCTCCTATTGATACCTTTTGATACTACAATGACAAGGACGTGTTATGGCCAAATGTTAGATTTGTATTTGTTCATATGAATTGAGTGATTCAGAGATTTTATTCTTGTTGCATACCCAAGACCTTAGAGAAACAGTTGTGATTGTGATACAGTTCAGTCAGTTTTTGCACATATTCTAAGTAGAGCAGGTAAAAAGTATAAAAATATAATACTTTTCACAGTATGATCATTTTGTAGGGATTTTAGAGAAAAATACAAATATGACATGTATACTACTTACATATTACTGTACCAAAACCTCTACAGAATTCAAACAAATAATTGTGACTTTGGAACCACTGTTTAAAGTTATTTATGTATAGCATTTTCACCATACAATACCAACGAGCCTGGCTCTTTGGCGTTGCGGTCAGAGTGCAGCTTTAGCACCCTGTAGACCCAGGTTCAAGTCCGGGTGGGGTGACTACTCTACCCTTCTCTACAGTCCCTGAATCTGGTCTCAGGACTCCTGGGGGTTAATCCCACTACCACACCAGTCAATTGCACGGTCTAAAAGTAGATGTGATAAGTGGTGGATACTCCTGTTCTGTTGGAAGTCTTTATGCCACTGTAAGAGATGGGAAGTTATTACTCCGTGTGTTTTTTACAGATGTTTGCTTGGTACATTAACCCCAATACCAAATTGCATGGTCTAAACACAGCCAGTTGTTTGTGAAAAATACATTTAATTCAGACTTCAAAGTAATAATTCTCACAATGCCCCCCATCTAGTGCTGCATATCTTTCTACATCAAGTATTGCTATTTGTTTAGATACATGTCGTGTTACATCAAATGGACTCTTATTTTCCATACAGTTGTTTATGCAGATCCTTCTTCTGTTGTCCCAGCAGTCAGTCCTCTGAAGTCAGTGTTGTCACCAGCGGAAAAGCCACCTCCAGCTCCAGACTTGAATGAAGAGAAAGATGCAACTTCATCACAGGGCCCCTCGGTCACAGAGATCAGGCCCCTCTATGGGAAGGTTGTCAAGAGGGGTGAGAAAATCCGCAAAGATGAACCCTCTACTGCGACTGGTGCCAAGACGAGGAACGCATCTAAGCCAAAACTGGTCGTCAAATTTGCCGTCAAAAGGAAAGCAAAGGAAGTTTCACCACCAAAAACAGTGAAGGGTCGGCAAGATTTGAAAGGCAAAGGCCCAGGTGCTGACGGTAGGCAACCAGCCAAAGGCTTAGCTAAAAAACAGAAGGGTAGGAAATCAGTCAATGCTGTTTTAACAAATGATGAAGTGGAAGAACTGAACGCTGAGGGAAGTGATGACCAAAAACACAGCCAGCAGGGTACGACGAGTACAGGCACTAGCAGCACCCTTCCCGTAGTGCTGAAGGATCCAAAAGCTGAGCTGGCTGGTCCTGCAAAGCCCCTACCTGTTCAAAGTGAAGGTCTGTCACAGAAGAAGCAAAGCAAAGTTGTGTGGACTCTGACGTTGGTGAAAGGCCGGGGCAAGACGTCTGCTGTAAAGGTGCCCGCTGTGGTTGGTAAAGGCACAGGCCCGATGCTTGGGAAGTTTGTGAAACGAAGTAGGCCTCTTCCTCAGGAGGAAGGTTCAGGTGCCTTAGATAGTGGGAACAGCCTCCCATCTGCTAGTCCAAGCTCTGGCGGCCAGAGGAGGAATCCTAGTCACTTGCTTTGGATACCACAGAAACGGAGGACGAAAGACATGGTCAGCAGCTCAGCGGCAGTATCCCCAAAGCCTGTTGGCAAGCAGAGGAGGGTTTCAAAAGGTGCTGAGGGATCACCTGAGGAGGGTGCGGAGGCAGGACGGGAGAGTGGACATGAGCCTTCAGATCAGCCCGCTGCATCGTCAGGGGGTCAGATGCGCAGAAGGGCAGCTCACTATAAATTTAAAAAGCGGAGGGCCTCGTTTGGCCATCAAAGGAAGCCAGGCATGCCAACAACAGATAAATCTCCCGAGACCCCAGGGAAGCACAGAAAACCCCGTCAGAGGATGGTCTGTTACACTTACGAGCCGATGGAGTCTTTGAATTCGGAGAACCAGAAGGAACAGCAGGAAGAGGAGTCTCATGCGCAGGCAAACACTGAGCTAACACCTGCGGAATGCACGCAATCAGTCACGCCTGTGGTCAGCGGGCGCTCCTCCAGAGTCATCAAGACGCCCAAGAGGTTCCTGGACGATGAGAGAATGTCCCACCTGCTCCCCAAGAGAGCCCTGAAGAAGAATGGGATTGGCACTTCTCAAAGTCCCGACGTGGAGAGCAAACCGCCGGCCACCAAGCCAGTAAGACACAGGAGGAAATCTCAAGACCACGAGGATGCTAAAGGAGAAGGCGACGCCGACAGATTTCAGGAAGACAACTCTACCTCAGACGCTCCGCGGAGCAAAGGCTCGGTGCTCAGCCCGGGTGCCGGCAACCTGAAGTTTTACGAGCGGCTGAAGAAGCTGACCACCACCCTGGCCCAGAAGAAAGTGCAGAGGACCCTGGCCGGAGCAGCGGGTGACCAGCAGGGCGAAACCGGAGGCGACACGAAGGCCGGCGAAGACTCACCAGGCCCTGTGAGGAAGAGGAGGAAGTCCAAGTTGACGATTGAGGACATCCAGTCCCCTGGGGTGGTGAGGAAATTGGCAGTACACCTGAACGTCGCAGGTGCTACTCTACCTGGTGCAGAGCATGTGGATGCTGCAACAGGGGACAATGGTATGAAGACTTTCATGCATGCTCATGGTGATGCTCATAAGCAGTCTAAATATGTACCTAAATGAGTACTTACAGTTTTCGAGATTAACTTTTGACAGAATTATGTTGAGAACTAGCTGTATGAAAATAATTTCTGCCTATGGAAGGAAACCTATGTCTAATTCATGCCCCCCCCCCCCCCCCCCCCCCCCCCATAGTGGAGGGATCGACCCAAATGGAGAGTGAGGTCCTAACCCAGAGAGATCTTGGTGAGCGTGTGCTGGTTGAACAGGAGGGGACGACCCACCGCATCTCTGTGTCAAGCTCCAACAAGAGGATGTTCCACCTGCTCAAGAGGGCCAAGGTTCAGCTAATCAAGATCGACCAGCAAAAACAGCTTAAATCCTCTCAGGTAAATCAATCAAGATTTCCTCTGTGTATTACTTGTGTCTCAATGTATAGGTACAGTAGTATTATAGAAGTATAAGAGGTTAGTCACATTTGTTGTCATTTGGGATATTTTTCTTTAGCGCTCTTGTTTTCAGATATTGTTTATGTAAATTGCGACTTGTTGATGACTTTGGAATTTGGATGTAATGCATAAAACATGTTGTTAGTGTGTATTTAATGTGCTGGGTATTGCATGTGTGAGCACTGACTGAGTAGCATTTCCTGCAGCTGCTTTCTGGCTCAGTCCAGCTGGGAGAATCCACTGAGACGACGGGGCTGAAGAGGAGAAGGAGGAGAAGGATGGTGAGGGCCCCAAACAAGGACCCTGCCTCTAAGGTGTGTGTGTGTGTGTGTGTGTGTGTGTGTGTGTGTGTGTGTGTGTGTGTGTGTGTGTGTGTGTGTGTGTGTGTTCTGATCAGTTGGGTCTAAAAGCATTTACACTATTCAAGTTGCAAATTACTATGTTATAATGTTTTTTTTAATTATTGCTTCAGTTTATTATTAGTAATTTGTGCTCTATTTGTAGTGCAAGTAATATGTAGTAAGATCATGTATGCTTGCCTCCTTCTTGTATAGGTGTAATATGTGTTATATTTGTATATTCATGCATTATGCAGCAGCAGCAGCAACTGCTCACTGGGCCCCGGATCAAGCATGTGTGTCGAGCGGCAGCCGTGGCCCTGGGCCAGCCTCGCGCCATTGTACCTGATGACATCCCACGCCTCAGCGCCCTTCCCATGCATGAGCGCGAGGGCATTGCCCCCTCACCCACTGCGGAAGGTATGTCGCAACACATATGCCTCAAATCCAGCGTGTTTTTAGATGACAAAAAAACAGCTTTGTGCTGAAATCTCTGGATTAAATCTCCCAAAATGCACTTAATCCCTAGATTGTTTGGGGTAGCCCTGGTTGTAACTGCCTGTCTTTTCCCTTATTCTCTATCCCTGCTTCTCTTCGGTTTTGCTCCTCTCCTCCCCCCCATGCCTCTCTTTGATTGGTTCTAGCAGATGTGGGTGAGGTATCTGACACTGAGAGCGTCTCTGACACCTCGGAGCGGCGCACTCAAAAGGGTGTCCGTGAGTATGGCCACAGAGGCTCCCGCTCACGCCGCTGCCTGCGCTGCCCGGGCTGCCTCAACCAGGACGACTGCAGCCGTTGCGTTCACTGCCTGGACAAGCCGAAGTTCGGCGGCCCCAACAAGAAGAGGCAGTGCTGCATGTGAGTCATGGCCTAACAAACTAATCCACACCCCCCAGCCCTCTCCTCTTCCAGAAAATGAGTTGCTTCTTTGTGGCCTTTCTTGGTTGCACTAGTGTAACTGTCATTTGCTTTTATGGCTACTGTGTTTTGATTTTGAGCTGAAATCACATTCCTTTCTGCCATTTGCAGTTGTCGAATTGAAACTTAAATCATTTCACTCTCTAGGTCAGGGGTTTTCAACTGGTTTTGTCCCAGGGACCACCATTCTGACTAGAACGTAATCTGCGGCCCACTGATGTGCCTGCGCGCGTGCGTGTGTGTGTGTGTGTGTGTGTGCGCGCGTGCGTGCGTGCGTGTGTGTGTGTGTGTGGAGAGAGGGGAGACCTGTCAGTGTAATATCTAGGCATGGTGAAGTCCACACAGATCTATTCAGTCTATTTGTGGCGAAATGGTAGACAGCGACAGTCTCATATCATTCTCTGGTTCAAGCCTTGCCCTGTACTTTTTCTTCAAGTACGCCAGTGTAGAAAAAATGCTCTCACACAGGTAGGTAGTTTGAAAGGGCAAAATACACCTCATTGCTTTTGCAGCAAGCTCTGGAAATTCTGTCTGGCAACTTATCCAGAACTTAAGTCATATGAAAATCACGCAACATCTGTTTCATGTACTCAAGAAAACGTGATGCATCTCCATATGCCGCAATAGTTTTGACGGCTTTAAGGCTTCAGTTGACAGTAATGTTGAACACACGAAACACGGTGGTACCTCCTCTCCTGCTCTGTCTGTCGTCACTGTAAATCCGTATTTGATGTATTCCTCATTGTATTTTCTTTTTCTTTTTTCCCCTGTATCCTGTGAAGGTGTAGCTTTGTTGGAAGCCTGTCCTTGTCCCTATATCGTGTTAGCCTGTCCCTCTGTCGTGGCAGCCTGTCCCTCTGTCACTCTCCTCACTAAAAACCGATCCATTGGTGCTTCTGACCAGCTAACTCGACGTTAGTACGAAATGTTAGCTAAGGACAGTAGATAACTTCAGTCGTTCACCAAAGTATAACTTTTTCAACTAAACTTCAAAAGTACACGTAGGCTATGCTTAACTGCCGATGCGTATCAACTTCGCGCGCGAATGTGTATGGCGTGACGTTAGGGACGCAATGCATTTACATTAGCAAAGCACAGGCTACCATAGACTGGATAGGTGCAAGGCTACATTCTGTCAGCGTGAATCTCCTTTATATTATTTAAGACATATTTTTCTTATTTTAGATATTTTTCACGATATTCAAGAGTAATCTGGAAATGTGTTGAAAAATCAAAGCAAAAAAAAAAAAAAATATCAATGGTGAACTGATCAACATAGGCTCATGTCGCGGACCCCCTGCAATGCCGTCGCGGACCACCAGGGGGCCTCAGACCCCCGGTTGAAAACCCCTGCTCTAGGTCACTTAAAGTGCACTCTAGTCAGCCATTATGAACAAGCATGTTTAATGTTGTTGGACTGGAAGTCCACGTATGGTCAAGGGAATTAGAGACTTGATTTGCTGCTTGGGTTCAGTCGGGAAGTTAGGGTAGAGGATGGCTAACTATAAGCCAGCTTCAGCATGGCTCCGCTAATATGAGCTGCTTTGTTTGTCCAACAGCCACAGAATATGTTCCCGCATTGCATTGAAGAAAGCCATGCGCATGGGAAACCGGAACCCCAAAGGTACGAGCACGTCCTGATCACAGCTGCCGTTATAGAAACACCATACACCTTAAATTAGTTGATGTGAAGCTTGGCTTAACGGTGTCCTCTCTGCCTGTGTTTGCTTTTTGCATGGGTGGTGTGTGTGTGTGTGTGTGTCTACTAATGGCTGTATGTGTCTTATTATATATGTGTGTGTTTGTGTATGTGCGTGTATTATCTCACTGACCACTCTGTAAAATCTAGTGATCAGACCAGGGGCTCTGTATGAGGGAGAGAGTGTTGTCACTAATGCTTTGCGTGACTGCTTCCTGTGTGCTGCTCTAAATGTGTGTGTGAGAGAGAATGTGTTGATGTTAGTGATGCGTTCCCTGCGTGCCTGTTTCCTGTCTGATGGTTGCTGTGTGTGTTCCAGTCCAGGTGCGCCGTGGCGGGCGGTCCTCCGCCAGCGGAAACGCATCCAGCGAGGAGGAGGAGCAGGCGCCCTCTGACCTCCAAAGCCCCTCCCCTTCCAGGAAGCAGCCTCGTAGACAGGTCACACCCCTTTGCTACAGTGATCTCCTTCGGTCCGCCGAGACTGACTCGGACGAGGCCACCAGCCACCAGCCCATCCACAGGAGGACACCCCTGAGCAACGGTAATGCACACTACACACCAGTGGTGGGGGGCTGGAGTGTCATGACTCAGTCCGCAAATATGGTGACTTGAGCCCAACTCAAGGGAATAGCGAGTCTGCCTTGACTCTCAACTGAGGATGCATGACATCGTGATTTTGACTTGAGGTGGATGACTGGGTAAAGACAAGATATTCTGTAGAAATGGGAAACACACCCTATATTTTTCTAAAATAAAAATTTGTCACAAGGTGAAAATTGTGGCAATAAGTTCTTACCTCATGAAAACTCTCATTCCTACTGCCATTGAAGGCCTCATTTGGTCATGCCTTGGTCATTGCATCACTTGAACTTTATGATGCATCTGATTTGACAAAGTGGTCTGTGGAGTTTGTGGCCTTAAAAGCTATTGGCAAGTTATCAAAAACTTCAGCCATATGTTATCTTAATGTAATCCTGAAAGACCTGTAACTTTACTTGGCTGATTAGCGCGACACTGGATTGGTCTGCTAACTAGCAGACTGCATACACTAGTGAAGAGCTACCATTTGGTACATAAACCAAACCCTTAACATTCATTTGGTGTTCAGAAATGTTGATGGCTGTTAAAAGGGCTTTGATGAAATAGGCGGTTCAAAAGTCTGTGTAAAATTTGCTATTAATAAAACATCACCTGTGAGTACAATTTGTATGAGTCATTATTTTGCCAAACTTGTTGGCTTCCATGAATACAAACTCTTATTATAGAAAAACTATTCCACATTATGCAACAGTTAAATATTGCCAGTTGTGCAGAGGCTTTCTACTTGTGCAGCTATATCTGATAACATGTTTTTCTGTATCTTCCTGTTGTCTGTATGCACAAGGGCCTCTTTCATAGAGCAGTGTTTGTCCCTCTGTTGGGTTTTCTGCATAGCAACATGCTTTGCAAACATCCTTTAATGGGACTACTTTTCTATCAGAAGAAAGACAATATTAAAACGATAATTTGAATTCAAAGTTTCTTTACTTTTACTTCTTTTTTTTCTTTTTTTTTAGTAATTAATTGATTATTAGTAATAAATAAGTCTGTGCTGTGATCGCTTGCTTATGGACAGACTTGACTTGCTTATCTATGTGCCACAGTTCTTGAGACCTGACTTCAAGCTAATGTGTTGATACTTTATTGTGACGTACTCACCTGTCTGCTAGATACACATGCTACTCAAGATACTAGAATGACCACATTCCCTAACTACCCTCTGCTTAGTTCACCCTAGGTATCCCTGGATACATATTGTCATGCACCCTATCTCATGCAGTACAGGTTAAACTAGGCTGAATGATTTGGTTGATTATTGCCAGCTAGATAGCCTTCCCTTTCCCATTCAGAAGCATTTCACCAATATTGTTTAAACTTTAGTGGGATGACTAATGTTTAACCTCATTTGAAATGTATGGAATGTTTGGCTATAACCAGGATTGAATGTTTGAGTGTCTGTAATTAGGAGCCTTAGGCTGTATGTAGTCAAGAAAACAGCCTAGATTAATCTATTCTGTCAAATTACCCATTGTACTCTTTTTCTTTTAAAGAAGAAGCCCCTGTTATAACGACACAAGTGATCACTGTCTGATGTGATTCCACTGTCGTTGTGTAGGAAGTGTTAGAGTGTTAGGGTTAGAGTTAGATTCATGCACTCACAGTGGTCTACCTGTCAGCGCATTTCACATATCCACAGCACCTGCTTAGAATCAATGCAAAATAAATATATCATGTCAAGCAAACTATGCACAGCGGTGGCAACACACACCTTTGCTGAAGTTGTCTGTGGAAAGTGCCTGGTGCTGATGAGGTTGTTTTCTTACAGAGGCGCCAGCCATTCCTGCGGTTGAGGATGGCAGTGACTTCACAAAGCCCAAGCGGCCACCGTTTGCCAAATCTGGCCGTCGGCGATTTGAAAAGGTAATGGACTCTCCTCCGCTGCATGTTATTCCGGCACGCACTCAGCTGAAATTTCAATTTTGACTACCGGTATGCAAATTGCTGTGTTTTTCAACATTATTGCATGGGGTTTTAACCTGTGAGACTGGTCATGCAAGAGTTAAGATAGTTATCAGAATTGAGAAATGTTGACCATAAAATAGTTTTGTGACTTGTGTGGCTTTCCAGCCATTTAAAAAATACTCATAACAACTTCTGGTAAAAGTAGAACTAGCTGTCATGCAGACTACAGATTACATTGATTTTCTTTTTCTCAGTACTTGATAATGTTTTCATAGCTAGAGTTGTAAAACTGTATCACATGGGAATTGACCCTACAAGATTTTGTAAAGCTGACCTATTTCACAGAATGTTAAACGTAGCTTCTCACTGTATAGTCTGGCCAGTTATTAGTTTGCCATCTCTGTTGTCTTCAGCTTCAATATCTCTTGCTTTTTAGACCATACTAAAGAGTTTGCAATGCCTTTAGTGTGAGGAAGAGTTCTCTGTCCTTTTGTCCTTGTTTTTAAATTTTTTTTGCTTGATTCAGTTCTCCTGAGTAATTCACTTTTCTTTCAGTCCAGTGAGGAACTAATTTGGCTTTCCCCTCCAGTGCATGGTAGACACGTTTAGTTGACTGGCTTTCCTCGTGTTCTTTGCATGTGGTCTTACTCGCGCTCTCTCTCTGTCTCTGTTGGTTTTCATTCACGTTCCTTTTTTTCTTCTCTTCATCTTTCAGAAAAGTCTCCTACACGTACTGTATATCTATCTCTTCAGATCTTACTGTAGATGTATTTTTGAATCATGGGCTTATTCAGATGTGCTTTTTTTGTGTTAGCTTCCATATTCCTTCCTCTTACTGCCTCTTTTACACTCCAGCCGTGTGACATCTGCCACAGATCTCTACCTGCATCTCCAACCTCTCTTTCTGCCATTTCCTTCCTATGAACCTCCCTCTGCTTGTAGCAACACCCCCACATCACATGATCTTGCTGTGTTTCCTCACTGTCTACTAGCATTACTGTTGAAAGGGGTTGGGTATCACTGACAGCTTTAGCATTAGCATTCAAATGTGTAGGACGTCACTTTCAGGTAGAGGCCTACCATGTTGGGTTAACAGGATGACACTACTAGAGAGGACGTCCACATTATCAATGTCAATTGACAAGTGTTGAAATACAGAACATACTTTGCTCTGTTGTAGGAACAGTAGCAATACTCAAGCATGGCATTATGACATCTGCTGATAAGTTAGTTTAGGCAACTTCTCTGGCCATCTGACCAGATCTCACTAATCCAGTAGGCAATGTTTCCTGCTAAAAGTAGATGCCTGTGAATGAGCAATTAAAAATGCTTTGGATAGCATGCACTTGTAGCCTATGCAAGCTTTCTTTCACTAATTTCCAAATAGAAATAACCAAGCTGGCTTGCAGATTAGCCTGAAACTAACCACTATCGCAGTAAATAAGTCAATTAGAACAGTAGAAAAAGGAAGCTCTTTGCCGATTTGTACTTGTTTAGGCTTTACGTCAAACTACCTAGTGCCACAGAAAACGGTAACAGGGGAAACATTTGTTTTTGGTACCCACCCCAAGGGCTGGAAGAAGTGAGGATGCTTGGCTTTCTCTGCTTGGTTTGTGCTGTAACCCTGCCATCCCCCTTTCCCCTTCCCTTCCTTTTCCCTTTTCATTCCTTACCCACCCCAACCACACCTCCCCCCCTACATGTCTCCCCTCCCGTTTTTCCTGCTTCAGCAGTTACCCCCCTCACAGGCCCAGGACCTCCCTCCTTCCCCTTCAGTGTCCGGCTGCCCCTCCCTGAAGCTCAAGCTGAGCCTACAGCTGCGGCTGGAGCGGCTGCCCCCCAGTGTGGTGCGGGCGGCCACGGCTGGGGAGCAGCCACAGCCTCCCGGCTCTTCCTCCCCCCTGCAGCAGCAGCAGATGGAGTGGCCCGCAGGCGGAAAGTTCCGGACAGGAGCGGATAGCGCGCCAGATAGCGCGCCCCACCAAGCTCACGCACCCTGTCTTACTCCTTCCCAGAGCTCAGTGCAGCACAACACGGCCCCCAGCGCACTGGCGGCGCTGGCCAACCGCCTCATCCCACGAGAGATGACGTCCCGCCAGAGCAACGTGCACAGGATTCGCATCGACTTCAAGGTCGGAAAGGCTCAGGAGTCAATTTGTGTTAGGGAGAGAGAAATACAAAAAATTGTTTTGTTTTAGAGTAATGTGCTTACTATATTTTAGACGATATGTAATTTTTGTATATTAATATCTGGATCAGATAACAGGAACCCTAGAGTACATCTTAGCTGCAAGGGAGAACACTCTTTTAGTTCTGAAGAAACACACACCCTGCGACCCACCAGTTGAGAAACACTATTTTACGATACAGCATGTATTTTACAGCAAGATGCATTGCAATTTATTTCTCGATTATATATTATGCGTCATTTACTGGAAGTCTCTGTAGCTATCTTGGCACAGTAAGTTTGTTGTCGACTCCCTTTACAATTTCCGCTGTGATGCAAGCGAAGAATGAGGTCTTCAGAAGCTATGTTATCAGATTGTATTTATACCTAAATACAAATATGAAATAACTCATTATTGCAATACGCTGTATTAATATAATATTATGCCAAAACATATAGCGATGCTACACTGTATCGATTTTTTTTTTTCACCTCTAGACACTAGTAGGGTTGGCTAACGAGCAGTAACGTTAGTGGCGTAGATCTGTCTGAGTACGATCTGTATGAATAACTTTTTGGGTTGCTAGGCACATTTAAAACTGCCCCATCTCCCAATGTAAACGTTGGCCTGTGTCGCTGACGCTCATTGGTGATTACATAGCAACAGTCTTATGACAACGAAGAGCAGGCAGCATTTCACAGAGCAAGCACAAACAGAGCTAGCCATCAGTTTAACAGAGAAAATGTCGAAAGGTAAACGGTCAAAAGTGTGGCTGTATTTCGCACAAAAAGATTCAAACAACGCAACGTGCAGCAAATGCAACAAAACAATTGCGTGTAAAGGGGGGAGAGAAGGCAAGAGTCAAAGGCAGATCAGCAACCGCAGACTGAAGACTAAACGGAGATGCCAGCAAAACTAAACCTAGTCTCTTAAAGGGGCAGTACAAATTCACGTACCCAGTAGGTTCAAATAACAAGATTAAAGTATAAACAAGATAGAAAAGATAGGTATAAACAAATCAGAAAATGGTGAAATTTCATGAAATAAATGAAAACAAAATAATACATTTTTGACTCCGAAGGCAAATATGCTCATATTTCTGCAAAATAATTATTGAAGTGTGAAGCTGTAGTGTGTGTTTTGTATTTATTTATTAAGTATACTGTAAACTGTTGTTAACAGTTAATATATTGTTCATAGTTTGAAGTTAAAAGGTTTGAAGCTGTAGTTTAAAGCCAAGTGTTTTGTATTTATTTATATTTATAGTATACCTTAAACAGTTAATATATTGTTCAATTTGAAGAATTTTTTTTTTGCCTTGGCAATAAAAAATGCCTGTCTTTAATGTCGTCAATCGTCGTTTTGTGCATTTTTTTAATTTATTTTTTATTTTAAAGTATCGGTTCAGGCACCGTTTAGGCACCAGTATCGTTTTAAAAGTATCGGTTTAGCACCGGTATCGGAAAAAAAAAAACGATACCCATCCCTAGACACTAGTAATGCTTTGTACTTTTTATGTATCCCAGAGTCTAAGTACAATTTGCAGTGAAGTAATTACAGCTGCTATTTAATTACATGGCCATTGACATAAGGCTACTCAAAATTCAATGGGGCTGGCTGAATTTCTAAGCTACGCTGGCCTGATTTTCACATTTCTTGATGTACCGGTATGTGTTTTTGTGTTTGTGTGTAACAGGAGGATTGCAGTGCCCAGAATGTGTGGCTCATGGGTGGTCTCAGCGTCCTCACCTCCATTCCTATCTCCCCAGAGAGCGTCTGCTTGCTCTGTGCCAGTAAAGGACAGCATGAGGTCTGAACACTCTCTCGTTCTCTCTCTCTCTCGTTCTCTCTCTCTCTCTCTCTCTCTCTCTCTCTCTCTCTCTCTCTCTCTCTCTCTCTCTGGAACATTTTGTCTTATCACTTTATTCAAGTTTACTACTCTCTTCTCATCCTCTCCTCTCATCTCCACACTCATCTTCCTTTCTCTCCTTCGCCTATTGCTTCCTTGTCATCTTCTCCACCCATTTGTCCCCTCCTTTTCTCTACCTTATTGTTTTTTTGATTTCATCCCTTTTTCCCCTCTCCTGTCCTCTCCAGATGGTTTACTGCCAAGTGTGCTGCGAGCCTTTCCACAACTTTTGCCTGAAGGAAGAAGAGCGCCCCATGGAGGAGAACAAGGAGAACTGGTGTTGCCGCCGCTGCAAGCACTGCCACGTCTGCGGCCGCAAGAGCAAACACTCGAGGGTAAGCGAGGCCATTGTTGCCACACAAGGGTGCATCCCAAGATGCTTGCTGGTGATGGTGGGTGTGGGTGAAAGAAACAGAACAGGGTGTGTTCTAGGGCTGGGCGGTATCTCAACTTGATGAGGTGTACCGATATGTTTTCAAACGAGATATAGATGAGACAATACCGTTTATCCTGATATAGTTTGATGTTGCATTACATGACCCCTTTATTCCGTAAAGCAGCTACAATGAACACGCATCTGTAACATTTGTACACCAAGGGGAAGTTGTTTTGGGCTGTGTGTGTGTGTGCTACTGAAGCAAACTACTGAAATGTGTGTGTTTGTCTGTGTCTGAGCAGCCAGTGCTGCAGTGTAGGAGATGTCTGTACTGCTACCACCCCTCATGTCTGGGACCCACCTACCCCAAGCCTCTCAAGTGCAACCTGCCCTGGGTGAGTGACCTTTCACCTCTGAGGTTACAACAGCTCGTAAAGCATCTATCACACTTTCTATTTTAAAATAGTTCAGCTAGTTTGTATGTCGGTGTATTAATTCACAGCCGTCATGGCCTTAAGCAGAACAGTTATCCAGTGATGCAGCTTACAGCCAAAGTGCCTTTTACGCTTTGTCCCATCTAGGTAATAATTCTGTACAATTCCAGCCATTTATTTGAAGTCCTGATGATGTGATCAGTTTCATCAGTGTCATTAACATTGTTGATGTCCTTCCATAATGCATGTGAAGCCCTATGGGTATCCAGAAGTGTTGAATGCGGAACAATTTTCATGTATTCATACCACCAACTACCTGGCTGTCACTTTCTATTCAAAATTAAACCGTAATGACCTGTTCAAATGGCAAGTCACTGCTGTCCCAGCCATGTTATTTTGCGTAACCCATTACTCACAAAGTTCCGGTACACATTCCAAAAGTGCTTTAACGTTGTCAGGGCAACACTTACTGCCAGAGATAGTGTTGCTGCCAAGTGCATAAGTTCCTAGAACAGCAGAGAATTTGCTACTTTCGAAATCACAAGAATTTCTATAACATTCGAAAAATGTATGGGTTTGTTCGATCGCGTTCGAACGTGACATTTGAGTGACGGCCTTGTCACCAACCCAACTGATACTTTGTTACAGGTATGTATGAAATGCATTCGCTGCAAGAGCTGTGGGATGACCCCAGGGAAGACATGGGACATGGCCTGGAACCACGAACAGGACCTGTGTCCCGACTGCAGTGTCCTCCATAAGCTGGGTAAAAAGCCTTTCTCACACTCTCACACACTCACTCACACACACACATAGAACATCCCTCTACCACACTTTACACACAACCCCACCATAAATAACCCCATTGAGAGCATTACATTATTACCCTTCAAAACCACAACCACACAAGCTTCCTGCATCACAGACCTCTTTTAAAGGCTTTTAAAGGTACAATAGGTAGAATTACAGATAAAAGGTACATGTATATTGCAAGCATTGGGATTAAACAAGAGACCATTTGAAGGTATCTGCCTGGAGGCATTCTTAAAAACTGCTTTTGAAGGTTATTTATGCTGGTCCTGATATGCCCATCCTTGGGCTCCCTTCTCTCCTCCAGGTAACTTCTGTCCAGTGTGCCAGGGCTGCTATGATGAGAAGGGCTGCAAGAAGCACATGCTAAAATGTGCCCGCTGTTCTCACTGGGTACACAGCAAGTGTGAGAAGCTCTCAGGTGAGTGGCACAACCACTGTAGCTCGGTTTTACAGGAGTGCCAGATTATACTATGTCTACCATTAGTCTTCTCCTCTATGGTAAAGTGTTTACCACGTACCCGACTGTGTGGATTGTGGGGAATTGCCCACTTGTGCTGAATCGGTTCTCCTCTTCTATGGTCACTGTTTCTATATCCTCTATTACAATATATTTTTGTGACTCTCTCTCTCTCTCTCTCTCTCTCTCTCTCTCTCTCTCTCTCTCTCTCTCTCTCTCTCTCTCTCTCTGGCCCCCCTCAGATGAAGATTGTGAGCGGCTGAACAAGCGCGCTGTGGGCGGGTTCATCTGTACTCCGTGTGGTCTGGGCAGCTGGAGGGTGGAGCTTCAGGAGGAACTGTGTGCCGGGCTGCGGATGGTTCTGTCTGCTCTGCTCGACTCCCCGCTCACGCAAGACATCCTTAAGTGTGAACAGGTACACGCCAACACCGGATGGACGCACAAAAAACACACACACACACACACACACACACACACACACACACACACACACACACACACACACACACACACACATTTCACCTTTTGTTTAGGTAACCCAGATGTACAGGAACTACCTCAACTCTTAGCCCAGCTTTATTAATGTCTCTCTGACAATTACCCTTCCTCATGCATGCACGCACACACACACACACACAGACAGACAGAGAGAGGGAGATATTGCAGTGATGTGGCCCTCAATGTAATTTTGTGTCTCTTGTCTGCAGTGTGAGGCATCCCTAGAGGATGTGGCTCTGAAGAGGCATCCAGCCGTGTGTGATCTGCATGCCATCAGCAGGAAGCTGGAGCAGGGTGACTACACCACTGTGGTGAGTCCCTTACATACTTTCAAATTGTCAGCACTTATTCATATGCACACTATTTCACCTCTCACTCTGTCTCTCTCTCGCACACGCACACACCCTTTGCTCCTGCCATCTTGTACACCTACACACTTCAATATCTTATGTCTGAGAAACACTTCCACGCACACACACAATTTTCTCACATAAACATATAATCTCACAAATAATCGATTTATCCCGCATATCTCAACTTCTCTTACCTGTTCGTTCGTCTCTAACCCCAGAGAGCTTTCAGTGAGGACGTAGCCATGGTGATGTGGAAGAAACCAATAGCTGAGGATCTGAGTCCTCCCAACGAGCTCAGGTCCTTCTACATGCAGGTAAGACTTGACCAGGTCTTAGGTGTCAGTCTCAAGTGTGTGGCAAATCATTCTGTCTGTATTCCAAATGATATTTATGTAGTGATAGAAGGTGTAAATGATTTGTTTTTGCAAAATATGTTAAGATGTGTGTTACTTTGTGTTTTGGTTGTAGCTGATGAAGGAGGCCTTCAGCTGGCTTAATGGAGGACACATGAAGACGTGGGAGCCACTCTCTCAGGAATTTCCCAGGTACTCCATTACTCCCACATTACACTAGTTTCTACTCTGTTTTGGACTTTTCTTGGACTGTTTAATTCTGATCAACCTGTCCAAGAGAAGAAGAATGCTTGTGTTTACACACATTCTGGTTATGCATCTAAACACTTAAAATGTAACTTTAGAATTGTAAGCTGTATCAGTTGTAAATAATTTCGAACATAAATCTGATCATTGTGAGCATTATAAGTTGTAAATCATTTTGTGATGCTCAATGAATTACCTTCTTTTTTTTTCTTTCTCATTGGCTTACTATCTCACCCCTTTTTTTCCTATAGTGGTATGCTCCCAGAAGCGGTGCTTCCTCCCTCTGACGAGCATAGCTATGCCCAGTGGCTGGAGAGAGATCACTTTGATGCCCAAGGTAGGGTGGAATTATTAATTATGTCAGTTGTGAAATCTCAATGATGGAATGTCTTGATCAATCTGTGCTTTCTGTCTCACTAACTCCTGTTTTCTCTCATAGGAGTGAAAGGGATCCTTAGTCCTGGCCAAGCTAAGAGCCTGTTTCAGGATTCCAGACAGTGCTCCCTCTGCCAGAAACATGGAGATGCCATGCCCAATGTGAGCCCTAATGCCATTACATTTACACCTCGTACTTTCACAACAATCATAATCCGCTTTCCCACTGCATGGTATCGGCTCGGCTCGACTCGGCTCAACTCCGCTCGCTTTTTTGGCTTTTCCATTGAGTGGACCTAGTACATTTTGGGTGCCACCTCCGTCGAGCTTCCAAGCGAGCTATGGCGACTCCAAAAGTGATGTGAAAACTACAGAGTGATTAGTCAGAGAGAATCGTCTCTAGAATCATCACTACACGTACGCTAACGTTAGCTTACCCTCTTGCATAGCCTTTGAGCAACTAGAATCGTCTTGTCATCTAAGCTCTAAAAAGCCAAAACTCTTTTTATGAAATGTTTTGTTCTTCTGTCTTGCTGCCTTCAACCTATTCTGAAACTAAATTTGTCTCCTTCCTGTGACAGCCACATATCAACGCCATGGCAGTTTCATGCGGCGTCACTATGGCGACCAGATACATTGAGGGGTATATAAAGCGAGTATAGTTGAGTTGAGCCGGCACCATAAAATGGAAAAACGGCTGTAGATGAATGTCCTGTTGGTCCTTGAAAGTTTAGGCACTCCTGTTTAACACCCACACCTCTCTCCATCCTATTTCTCCCACTCCCTCTCTCTCTCTCCCTCTCCACTCCACTCCACCCCCCCCCCCCCCCCCCCGCCCTCCCTCCCTCCCTCCCTGTTCTCTTTCTATCTCTGACCTGCAGGAGGCAGGCAGGCTGCTCTATCTAGGTCAGAATGAATGGGCTCATGTTAACTGCTGCATCTGGTCTGCTGAGGTGCAAGAGGAAAAGGGGGCCCTCTTGCATGTTCACAGCGCTGTGACCAGGGGGCGCTTAATGGTGAGAACCTCCTGAAGATTTTTATGTGCTGTAATTGTACGTTTACCTATGCCTTAACATCTTACTCCTCTTTTTTCAAACTGCAGGAAATAGTTGTGTCTAAAACTAGCAAGCTAACCAGCTAAAAGCAAACAGACATGCCTTGGACAAGTCAACAATAGCACAGTTGGCCCTGATAAAAGCTATCATACTTTATAACTGATGGATATTGGTGATGTGTTATGCTGTAAAAGCTGTTCTTACACTTTTGCTGGGCTTCGGACCTGGATCACAAAACAACATATTGAATAGCCAGAGCTGGTAATTGTAGACATGTTTATGTATCTGTCCCTAGCATCACCATAATCCAGTCAAAATGAATTTGAGGAATACAAGAAGAGGAATACTCAGTCTGTCAACTGTCACTTGCATACTGTCCAGACTGAAACCCTCCCTAATTTATTGTTCCTTCCCTGCCACTCTTTTACACATCTGTCTTCATACTTCTTCTGTTCCTCTCTCCAACCCCTTTCTCACCAGCGCTGTGAGCGGTGTGGCCTGTCGGGGGCGACAGTGGGCTGCTGTCTCAGCTCCTGTCAGAGTAACTACCACTTCATGTGCGCCCGCGTCCGCAACTGCGTCTTTCAGGAAGACCAAAAAGTCTACTGCCATAAGCATCGTGACCTCATCGATGGCAAGGTGTGTGTGTGTGTGTGAAAATCAGAGAGACTGTTTTCTATTAAATTATGTTTGATTTGAATGTTTAATTGTTATACGGCTCTTCAGAAGGCTGCAGAATGTTTCGTTGATTTGAATTGGCCACCCAAATCTTCATTTGTTTCTTTCGATAATGATCGATGGATTATACATTATCCCTTATATAGCACACATATTACTGACAGAATACATGTGGTGCTGTATTATTAATTGTTCTACAAAAGCTTCACGACATCCTGTAATAAGCAGCAGTACAACATAGAGGTGTTGTTTTTTTCCCGTTGAGATGTTAATGTTGCTATTTTTGTCTCCTGTAGGTGGTGTCGAGTGATGGCTTTGAGGTTTTGCGGCGCATATATGTGGATTTTGAAGGATTTAGTCTCCGCCGGAAGTTCCTCACTGGTTTAGAGCCAGATGTCATTAACATGATGATTGGTGAGTTTGGGGCTGAGAAGATAAATGCATTGCAGACTATTTTAACTTTAAATCACAATCATTCTTGGGCTTAGAAGAGGGTATTACAGTGTTTTAATCTACCCTGTCCCATCAGTGTCGATGTGTGGGGGTTAATGTTCTCATTCTGTTTTAATCTATTTCAGGCTCGATGCAAATCCATCGTTTGGGGGTGTTGACAGAGCTGTCTGCAAACTCAGGAAAGCTGTTCCCTGTGGGCTACCAGTGAGTAGAACCCCTAGTCTCTTTGAAATGTGATTTCTCCCATTGATTTCTCTCCTCTGCGGCTGAAGCCTCCGTTGCGGTTGGGTGAATGATTATGGTGCTCTGCCTGTGTGTACAGGTGCTCCCGCTGGTACTGGAGCACAGTGAACCCTCACCGTCGGTGTAAGTACACCTGTCAGGTGTGGGAGATGCAACCAAGCCAGCCAGAGCAGTCAGCGGCGGTCAAGGTCCACTGCCAGGGCAGCAACCAAACCATCGCCCACGGCCCAGCACCACTCCAGGGTAAGCCTGGCTAAGTATACTACTTTAGACATTGGTGTGTGTTTGCATGTGTGTGCGTGGAAATATTCTGCATACCAGTCAATTTTGAAATTATTTATTTTTTTCACTGGTTAATCATTCCTAGCTTAATTTTTTTTTTGAGGAAGTTATAATCTACGTATTTGGGGATTTTGTCTAAGCGGTGTTTGTCTCTGTAGCCATGGTAACAGAAGTAGACACAACACCGCAGCATGTGGAGATTCCTACTGGCACTCAGTCACCAAAAGCCAAACATGATGCTGGATCCAAAACTTCAGGTTTTACCCACTCTAGAAGGCCAGTAGGAGGATTATCCAGACCCCTGCCTTCCCCAGGTGAGCTCCTCTGTTGATGGAAATATCCACAAATGATGTGTGATATGAGGTATGATGCGTGTTGTGATATTGTGGTGCAAACACTTACCGGTTCCTGCTTGTTGTGCTCCAGGCAATGCAGGCTCCAAGTCCCATCACATCCTGACCATCAGCGATCTGGATGAAACTCGACGACCCCGCCGTCCTAGTTCCACCCTGCGGGGACGTAACTCCTCTCCCCTTAGGGCTGAAACCGGCTCGCTTCTCCCTAGGTCCCTCCCCTTCAGCTCTCCAAACCGGTCTTCGTCCTCCTCCCCCACGTCCCTCGCCACTTCAGGACTCTCTCCTCTTCCTTCCGGCAGCCTCCCTTTGACCCTCCACCTCTCGCCGAAGGTTCCACAGCCATTCCACATTGACCAACCAGAATCAGCCGAGGTGCCGCAAGACTTCCTGGCCTCGTCGGAGCCGGAGGACGCCGCTGTGATGCCTACCAATGGCGTGAGTCCTGAGCGGTACGCAGACGAGGAGACCGTTCTCTTAGTCGCAGATGAGCTATCTGCCGACCCAGATGCTGATGAGGACACCGTTATACTGGTCACAGACCAGGGAGCACCGTACGGACACTTTGATGTGGACACGGATGACGTAGTAGCCTCGATGCTGAACACCAAGCTAGAGTTCGACGAGGCCCTGCTGCACGAGAACATGGTGCTGCAGTACAGAGCACACACAGGGGGGGATGAAGAGATGAGAGAAGGAGGAGATGAGGTGACCCAAACTCATGAGGAGTTGGTAGATGCATGTAGGTCAACAGGCTCCAAAGAACCTTCCCCTCCCAATTTGGCGGCGGAGAGGTCGCGGAACGACACCTCGGACGACGAGGACATGGACCACTATTTGAATTTCTCGAGGACTGTGGTTTTGCATGAGGCGTCCAAGGACGCGGCACCGGCAGGCCTGTCCTGCCTTCCTACCTCAGGGACCATCTCGCAGCTGGACGGAGCCGACAACGAGTCGGAGAGCGACGCAGGGGAAGTGCCAGGGGAAGATGACTCTCAGGGACTGGGGCAGAGCAGCCAGAATCAGGAATCAGAGCCATTGGCGGGAACTAGTACCAGTGAAGAACACGTTAGTACGGTAACAACATCAGCAAGTCATTCGAAGATTTCTGCTGCGGCATCAGTTTTATTATCGTCAGGATCTGTAGCTTTTGCAGATCCTCAAAACTCTGTTTTGCTGGACCCCAACACTGGTGAGTTTGTATCTGCAGATAGTGGCTTGATAGTAAATTTGACAGAATGCAGAAAAGATGCCCAAGATGGCGACTCCTTAGTTAATATGGATGAAGTGATCTCAATGCCCATCTCAATGCCACAGCCAGTTGTCAGCCAGTTGCCAGTTAGAACCCGACCTTTATTCAATCCAAGGGTGCGAGTCATTGAATCCTCATCTCCACCAACCCACCTAGCTGTGAACGCACCACACCCTTCTCCTCGACTTCAACCTAAACAGAATATAGTTAAGCTCACATTTCCCGCGAGTAGGTCTCGTCCGATAATCCCATCTACCTCCTCACCAGCATTCCGTGCTGTACCCCTAAAAGATCCCGTAACCGCTGCCCCAATTGTAATCAATGGTTTTGGGTCACCTACACAAGAGAACAATATCCCTAGGGGAAAACCGATTGCCATTCGCCTGACTAACCCAAAGCAGCCCTTAGACCAGCAGGGACGTGTTACGACCGGCACATCTCAGGCCCCTCAGATTCTTCTGGTCAATCGTTTCGGTCAGATCCTCGTGAAAGACCCTCAAAGCAACACCTTCCAGAGCCCCAGTGCAACATCACCCTCATTAAACAACATTAGCCAGATCGCCAAGATCATCCACAGTAAGAACGTCCTGCCACGACAAGTCCCAAAGATTCTGGTGACCCCTGTTTCTTCACCGTGCACCGTGGCACCTCAAACCTCAAACGTCACCACACACATCATCTCTTATACCACCAGTAGTAGCTCAGCACCCCCCACTAACATCTGGATCCGAAAATTAGCCAGGCCCGACGCATCACAGCAAATCACTCAAATCCAAAGCGGGACACCCTCCAGTGTCAGAGTGAATGAGGTCACCATTCCCCTCCGAGGTCAGAGTCAGGGAGAGATGGCTCAAGCTATAATCGACAAAGCCATGGCCAGCCACCGTGAAGGGCTCTCCTCTCCTAAGCTAAGCCCGTCCCAGTTCACTGTGCATCCTTTCCTGAACAAACTGGAGTCGCCCCAAATGATCGCGACACCGCCGTCTGCACTGAGGAGAACCAAGCCTGCTATCCTGACCAAATCGGCTTCCCAGGTGCGGATAAAGAAGGTGTCGTCTTTGTCTGAACGCATCGGAGTGAAAAAATGTCGGACTGATTTTCTGCCACAGGCACCCCCTACTGCCAAGGCGGATCTCATTAGCAGCGCAGCAGCTTCTAGGTTAGAAATCTTTCCGTTCATGACTTGATTTTCATAATATTCTACCTTTTGTATTTACTGCTGTAGAAAGTATAGTATTGTATAGAATAGTATCATTATATTTTTTGTATTTGTAGTGTACGATGTAGAATTTTGTTTCATTTTGACCATGAAATGTAGTAATTCAGTTTCTTATCACACAGATCTAGCGGCGTTCGTATAAAAAATCCATCAGCGAAGGATATCTTGGAGCTTGATCAGCCGAAACCTGACCGTCCTGAACAGCCAAAACCTGACATCCCCAAACCAGTAGATAGCAAAGTGTAAGATCTGTCAAGATATCTCAACTCTGTCATTGTTTGATTGTTGTGTCACTGAATCTAAACTGAAGACTTTGTTCTATATGCATGATAAATATATTACCAGCATTACCGTGGTATTTGCCAGTACTCTAACAGTACTCTTACCAATACCTGTCACCAGGGAGACGACTAAAGATGTCCGACCAGCTGTCCCCCAAGGAGCTAACGGTGGTCTCCCAGCGAAAACCCACGTGTGGGTGAGCGCTCGAGAGGGTGATCTATCTGACTGGGGTCCCTACTCAGGTGCGTTACAGACCATAACCTTGTAGAACTTTCTAGAAGCATGGAAAACAAATTAGTTGGTTTCCTGGTGCAGCTCCCTCTCTCTCGTCTCACGTCCTCCTCTTTCTGGCTATCCTGTCAGGGTTGAGTTCTGATGAGGATTCTCCGCCTCCTAAGCGTTCTCCCAGTGAGTCACCGAGAAAAGACCAGCCTCGTCTGAGCTTCATCATCACCAGCGACGACGGCTTCAGGGTGGAGGCCGACAGTATCGAGGGTGGGTCTCTGCAAATGCTCACAAACCACACCTGCTACTGCATTTTCACCAGTGCTTCAACTGTTGGGTTATTATTGAGTCTGCCCCATAACGACTTATTTTAAATCTGTTTCTCTGTGTCTCTTATGTCTTGTTTTCCCTCTGTCTCTCTCTGTTCCCTGACCCCCCCACCACTCTCTCTCCATGGTTACCCCTGCAGTGGCATGGCGAGCTGTGTTAGAGGGCGTCCAGGAGGCGCGGATCGGCTGCGGGATGCGTCAGCTACCCGTGAGCGTGCTCAGCGGCGGCCAGCTGCTGGGCGTGGTGCACAACGCCGTGCTCTACCTCCTGGAACAGCTGCAGGGTGCCGCCAAGTGCCAGAGCCACCGCTTCCGTTTCCACCAGCAGGAGAAGCCCGAGGAGGAGCTACCCATCAACCCCAGCGGCTGTGCTCGGGCCGAGGTCTACCAGCGGTGAGGCCTAGCTGCGTGACCGACTACTTTAGCCAGCAGGGCACAGGGCAGCAAACAACAAAGCAAAGAGTACAACTAGACAGGAAGATGCAGCTGACGATGTTCATGGAGAACTACAAAAAGAAAAAGTTGTGTCTTGAAGTTTTTAGTGTTCGTGTCATAGCAACGTCTGTGCTTGTTTCATAAACAGAGTACATTCTACAGAATGCTAACTAAAGGATTTTCATCTGCACTGCAGTGTTTATCTGCAGTGATGTTTTATATTCTGCCGACAGCCTGTCTCTTCAGCTCCCTATCAAATGGGAATTAAACGTGGCAGAATAGGCAATAGCAGATATCTGAGTCTAGTTACATTTTCCATTCTTCAATGACTAGTAAAAACTGTTTAAGTAAATTAAAAAACAGAGGGGCCGGTTAACACTTGGTAGTCTGGTAGTCTGACATGCCTTGATATTTTTTTATATTTTTCCTAACTACAAACATTGATGCAAAATGCCATATATGATTATATTCTAGAAGACCTCAGCAATAATAACATGAGAGTAAAAGGCAAAAACCTACTTTCAGAGGTGCTCCAACTTTGTACAAAAACACATTGTTTCCTTCTATCTCACACCTGAAGCCTATCATATGCATGGCTCTCTTACAATACAACAAAGCAATTAGTGGTCTGATGAAAAGAAACTAAGGCCAACGTGTATGCAGAAGAGGGGGCATTGAATGTTTCATACCTCTTAAAACTCACACCTAAAATTTGTGAAATGCATGGCTGTCTTCTACAGGAAGTCCACCTTTGACATGTTTGACTTCCTGGCGTCTCAGCACCGAACGCTACCAGAGAACACGGTCTACGATGAAGAGGAGGACGACCTCCCACTCAAATCCACCAGGTTGGCGTTTAACCTGTTGAACAACTCATTCTGAGAAAATCTCTCTTTCACATGGCACACAAGTTCCTATTTTTTCACATATATTTTTTTCATATCTGTTCTTCTCAACACTCTTAAGCCCCATTTCTCTCCTGTTAGTCTCCTCTTGATCCTATCTTCTCTGTCCTGACTTTGTAACATTGTAGGTATAGTTATAATTTGATCTAACGGTGCTATACTCAGTGAGATTTTTATATATGAAATGGTTTAAGTACATCCTCTTTGTGACCCGTGTCCCATTCTGAAGTACTAAGTTAATTTCATTTCAGTTCTCCCAAGTTTCACTGAACCACTTCATCTTCCCACAGGCGTGCCACCAACAGTGAGCTTCCTGTGGCCATGAGATTCAGGCACCTGAAGAAGACTTCTAAGGAAGCTGTTGGGGTCTACAGGTAATGAAAGTAGCCTTCTTAATATGCCTATGTACGACAAATGAATTGCTATAGGGAATTTGTCAGGACACCGTGAGTTCCACCCCAATATCAAAAGACCTGCTGCAATATAACTAATGCCCAGGGTGGATTCTGCACAGGACATGCAGCTGTCCTTGTGATCCAAAGCAAGGGACCACTAGTTTTGGCACCATCCTCATTCATTTTGAGAGCATATGATCATGTGAAGGACAGATAAACACCTGTGTCTTTCCCACTAGCCATCCAGGACATTGCCAGCTATACTGCCAAAAGACACCTGTTAGTGTGTTGGCAAGCTTCTATCAGTGTCAACTGGGCTGTTGGTGGTGTTTGCAAGGTTTTTGTATGCGTTTTAGGTAGTTAGCTTGCTAGTTTTGGAACAGAACTGCTGCTTTAAATAAGGCTCTGTGAATGGCTCCATTCTTGTTCATCTGAAGAACCTTACTGGATCTTATTTAGTGATGTGGTTTGGATCCATTCAAAGGATCTCATGAGTTCTAGCCTCTGGTCATGATTGAAGAGAATATGGCTAAATATGGAAGTCATCACTTGACACTGGTTATTGCTTCCAAAATTAGTTGGAAATGCAGTGTTGTCTTTAGAACTGTATTTCTAGATGGAATCCTATATCATACATCCTATACCACAAATTCATTTAGTGGGGATATTTTTAAACGTAAACATGAACAGTAAAAACTAGTATCTTGTAAAATCTTGTATATACCTCAGTATACTGACCGTTTTAAGGTCCTTACCTGATCTCTCGCTGTTTCTTCTCTTCTTTCCTCAGGTCTCCCATCCACGGACGTGGTCTTTTCTGCAAAAGGAACATTGAGGCTGGCGAGATGGTGATCGAGTATGCCGGGAATGTCATCCGCTCCGTTCTGACCGATAAGCGGGAAAAACACTACGACAGGAAGGTTGGTGCATGAAAGACTGAGCGGTGAAGCTTGTCCATTTGTTCTGTAGATCAGTTACTCCGAGCAAAAGAGAGAGAAAATAATCCGTGGAGAAGGATATATACAAAGTCTGTCTCTTCCTGCTCTCTCATTTTCTTCAAGTCCTGAATTATCCTCCCTTTCTGCTCCTCACAGGGCATAGGTTGTTACATGTTCCGGATTGACGACTTCGAGGTGGTGGACGCCACAATGCACGGCAACGCAGCGCGCTTCATCAACCACTCGTGCGAGCCCAACTGCTACTCTCGGGTCATCAGCGTGGATGGCCAGAAGCACATCGTCATCTTCGCGCAGAGGAAGATCCACCGCAGCGAGGAGCTCACCTACGACTACAAGTTCCCCATCGAGGACGCCAACAGCAAGCTCCACTGCAACTGTCTTGCCAGGCGCTGCCGCCGCTACCTCAACTGAGGAGGCACTAGCAAAGAGGGAAGAGGAAGAAACGGTGACGACAGAAGGATTGGGGAACTGGAATCGAGTAGCGTGCTGGTGGAAGGCAAGCTCCTTGGTGAGGTTGTAGACTGGTGAATACCCTAGATCCATGTGCTGGATTACCTCACAGTCTAGAAACCAGGAGTTTGGAGGAGGTACACAGAAGCGCACAGAATAAGCAGCGTGGGGGCTACATCGAAGGCTGGGATGGGATGGGGAGGTGGGACTAGGTGCCGGGTTGTCCATTGTTTCTTGTTGTAGAGCACTTAGCGGTGAGATGATTCAAAGTGAGCCTACAAGCCTGGGAGACTTACGCAGCAGTCAGCATGGGGCTAATCAGCATGAGGTTGTGGCACTGGAGGATTTTGTGTTATACTGATGGCCCCTTGTCATATTGCCTATACATGTGAAATGAACGTCTGGATTTTCTTCCCCCTCCCTCAGTCTTTCGCTCATGCTGTTACGGTCACCATACTTTTTTTCCCTCTATAAACTTTCTCCACAGATTATTTCCCTTATTTTGTCTTTCCCACGTTCATTGATTCCACTCAAGACTCCTCCATCTTCCCTAGGACTTGTTACCTCTTTTTCTAACTAGCTGGCTATGTGTGCTTTACTTTTCTGAGTCTAAGAAAAATTGTATGTCCTTTGCTGGAGCGCCACCTTCTGGACATTGCTGATAAAAGTGATGGCAAAAACCCTCCTCTGTCCTTCATTGGGTTCCTGCTTTATTGAACCCACAGACTTGTGCAGACTTATTTGGACAAACCAGGTTCAACATCTCAGACATAGACACATTAGAAATGCAGCTCTACAACACGGGACACAAACGGATTCAGCACTATTTGACATTTTGTTGAGCAGCTATATGTTTTTTGGGGGGATTTCTTTTTCTACTGTAGTACCCTTGACTTCAGGGGGAGTTAAAAATGCAGGAAAGATGTTTTTCTTTCTACTGAAGACACTTTGCTGTTCACGGTGACTTTATTTGATGTAGGTGCTACTCCAAGACTATCCACATCTTTACCTGTGAAGTAGACGCAGTTCATGAACAGAGACTGCTTTAATCCTGCAGATGGTCTTGTTTTGTTTTTCTTTTCTCTATGACTGCTGTGTTTCAGACAAGCTAACCGAGGCCCCCAGAGTCGACCTGGCCCTTACGACTCCAGCTCCCCAAAATAACTTTATTATTGTTTTTTTTTTTAATGTGTGTCATAGTGTTTGTTCGTAAACAAAATACAGTAGGGAACCTTAAAGTGTTACAATACAGCATCCTCACAACAGCCATTTTTTTCCTTCCTATATTTTCAATACCAACAGCTAGGCCCTTGTGTGGCCAATCTTGTCAAGATGTTACTGAAGCCAAAACTGGCCTCAATGACAACCAGCAGACGCAAATCACATCCACCTGCCCCCAAACTGAAGGTCCTTGACTCTATACATTAGGGACCAAGATATCAGCGTATCTCCATTTCCTGCTCTGAATGGAGAGGCCTGTGGTGGTGAAGAGGTTGTTGCATGCTTTAATGGGGTGACCCCTTTTGATAGTCCAGAACTCACTGAGTCAGGTCTGAAATGTACAGCTGCACACACTGAAGTGTTAATTTTGAGGGATATTGAGCGTGACTTACCTGCTGTTCTAGCACAAATTTGAATTTTTTTTTGTTTGTACATAGTTGTCTACAGAAATTTCCTAACTTGTTCAAATTTTTTACGCACTTTTTTAATTTATGATGCTATGATCTAAAATAAAGATGTTAATGATGTTTGACGAAAACTGTGTCAGTGTTGTGAAATAAAATCAGAGGTTGAGGGAAACGGGAGATAATGATTCAGCACGTTATAAACTGAGATTTAAGATGATTCATCAATCTGAGATCTGGGATGATTCAGTGCTTCTCAGCATGAGATTGATGATAATGGAGCAGATAAAGGATTGAGAGCCTCTTAGTCCTTTCATGCCATCCCTGCACTGGAATATGGCTGAGACTCATGCCAAGCCTGGCCTGAATAAACACCACTGTGTGCTTTCACCTGGTTTGTCATCAAACAGCAAAGGTGCAAAAAAAAAAAAATACACCGGTCTAATTCCATGGGTGGACAGTATGGAGTGGGGGTGTATGAGCCTTATAAAAACACAAACGTGGTACATATTGCTTTGGTGTGCTCTATCATGTCTCACTCATTACTTTGCCTCTCAAGGCTTGATGTAAACATTGAAAATGCTATCTTTCATTGTGTTTGACTTCTGACGTCAATAAACTTTTGCACACTGTACTTTCGTACAACAGTCATGCGCAAAGTGACGTGTAATGTGAAGGAGATTAAGCAGACTGGGTCTTTAAAAGCCATGTTAGAGTGTTACTGTCAGGAATCGCAAGCTTGCTAAATTTTCTGCCTTATAGGGATGACCTATTATATATGACTTATGTCCTAATCTATGTAACCATATTAAATGTTCGGAGAGTCCTTTGGGGTGTATGACCTCCCTTTATTCTGGTGTTACACTTCATATGCCACTAGAGATAATGTGAAATGACTTAAACTTTCAACATCCACCTGCAAATGACTGATGATGACCACCTTCTGTTACACCCAGTATAAATAAGTACATAAGGCTTTACCCATCTGATTTATTCCGGTATAAAATGAGCTGCTATGCAGCATGACACCAAGATCTTTTTGGTAAGTGGTAGTATGCGTGTGCATGCATGCATGGTAGGAAATAAGTTGTGTTGTAATAACTTGTGCTGGTCTGTGAAGCAAACTGTTAATGTATGTTCTCTGTGTGAGTATTGATTTGATTGCTGACCTCTAAACCAGCAGGCACTTTACCCTCCAAGCCTGATACCTTCCTATTGACTCACTGCATTACATAAAGCTGAACTCAAGCTCCTGAACCTCTGATGTTCCAAAGGGTCCTCAGGCAGCTTTTACAGGCTACGGTAAGGTTCTCACTTGTGTTAAAACTTGTTTTTCTCATTATCAATGATTTAAAACATTTTTTTAAAAAATGTATTAATGATATTATTGCTTGGGTAGATTTTGTTTTGATAGTTGTTTGGCAGTCATCTGCCTCCTGTCATCATGAAGAAGCTGCTACTTATCACAGTCTTCCTGGCAGTCCATGCTGTCGGTAAGCACTCTTAGTAACCCTGACAACGATGTTGCTCAATGAAACAAACCATCTTCAGATTCTCAGCTAGTCTGTGGCACCATGTCTCCAGTTTAGTCATGAGTGATATATGAGTGCACGCAACGTCTTTGTTTATAGAACTATTTAGCAGATTCTGAAAAGACTGGGCCTCATTCTCGAACGCAGTTAAGAAGAATTTAAGAGGAATTTCTTCTGAATTGGATTTAGGACAACATTTGGCATTCATGAAAGTTTTCTCATCTGGGATATGCTCTGAACTTCAGAAGACTTTCCGAACTCGAAATAGCAGTCGTAACTCGGCCAGAGTTTTCTCAAATGCGATTCCTTAAAAAACCACAAGATGGCCCCGTGGGCCATCTTGTGGTTTTTTGAGGAATCGCATTTAAGAAAACTCTCCGTGTTAATGAATTTGTGAGAAATCGTTGGTGATTGCGTTCACATCAACTCTACAGATCCTCGGATTAAAGTATCATTAACAATTACGTTTCACATGTAGGCCTATAGTCATGATTCTACGAGGCACCGAATAAATAAAAGGACTACACCGGAATGCTGCGCTCGTCTAGTGAGCGTCGTTTGGCACTGCCGTCTGTGCAAGTACGGCAATCCAGAATTTTCAAGTAGTTCCACGTTGGTGGAACGAACTGCCTAGCACTACCAGAGCAGGCGCGTCCCTCTCTACCTTTAAGAAGCTTTTGAAGACCCAACTCTTCAGAGAGCACCTCCCTTCCTAACTGGCACTTCGACTAGTGCTTAACTTGCACTTATAGCAGTTACATTCCTGCACTTCGTTTTTATTTCCTATTTCGTTTTTCTATTTCTTATGTAAAGTAGTATTTATTGTTACACTAGGTCTCTATTGCTCTTAGCTTGACTGTTCTATCCCTTGTACGACGCTTTGGACAAAAGTGTCTGCTAAATGACTAAATGTAATGTACACGAACACTGCAAATGTAAGTGAATAAATAAATAAGCACTAAACTCAATCACGTTGATATAGCTATAGTGGAATAGAATGGACACATCTACATCCTGCAACAGTCCATCTCTGCACCGTTCAAGTCATAGACATATCACTACGGTTGCGTGCCCTTATAAGGAGCTGGCAGGGCGTGTATGTATGCAAATTCAGGAGCACGAGAACGCGCTTTCAATTTAAGAAAACTCTTCCGGGGGAGCACAGCCCAGAAAACTTCTGCTGCGTAGGACCACATTTTCAAGCGTGCATGAATTTGGCGGATGTCTTTTGCTTACGTTGTTTTTCCGAAGCCCGTAAGAAATATTTCAGAAGAAACTTCAGAAAATGTTCGAGAATGAGGGCCACTATTCTTGGAACTTTACATCCATCTAATGAATCCGATGCCACATAGATTGTATTGGTTTGTGCAGACATTTTTACTCCTTGTGCCTACTCTCTTTTAAAGGTGTGGAGAGTTTCCGTGTCTCAAGGCAGGCAGAGACCCAATCCCCCATGGTGTCCCTGTGGTCTGTGTATGACCAAGCCATGGAACATACCGGCAAGGCAGTTGGAGAAGAGAACCTTGCTGCAGCTTTAAAGTATGTCTTGGCCAAAGTGTTCCTCCACTCTCTTCTGTAGTACTGAAAGAATAAAGACAAATACAGACTGTTGTATCCCAAGCAAACAGTTGAAGTTTGTTGTAAACCATATGATTTTACATGGTTAAAATTCAGTTAAAGTAAGCGAGACTAGTGCCCCAAGATTAAGATGGTGAATCAAATTGTGTTTTCTTGTCTCAGAATGGCCACTGACACGGCAGGCAGTATGATAACTGCAGCAAGCGGGCTCCTAGATACCTTCTTCAATGGACCCTAAAAGTACCTCAGGACATATAGTAAGTCTGCTCTGTGTTTGAGTAGAGTAGGTCAGTGTCAAAAGACTAATGCAGCCAAGTCTTTCTGCATAGTATATAGGATGCCTAGTCTTGTTGTGTAATTTCTGCTTTACTACAGTTTCTTGTAATTATTAATAATTATTTCTTGCATGTACTTTCAGGATTTCTCTGGTCCCAGTGATGTCATCTTTGCTGAGCCAAAAAGGATTCCAGTGCATATCTCACAAATGATTGTAATGGAATCCATTCACTTTGAATAAGACTGTCAATGGGATTTTCTTTTTTTCAAGATCAGTTTGTTTTAAGTATTAAAGTCAATATGATGAATAACACAATGAAGTCATCCACTTTTATTTAGGCACAACGCCCTCCTTCACAAACCACAAAACACATTTAAAAGGAGTTCTGACTGAAGTGAAGATTGAATAATGAGAGAATATTGACTGGTGTACTTCCAGACAAATGAATGGCTGTTATGTAGAATAACATGAAAAACATCTCTGGGGAATTTATCTGTAGTGTAATGCGCTTCAAAATGAGACATTATGGGAGTCCCTCTGAGCTGCACCAGTTGTCTGTACTTTGAGATACATATCTGTGTGTACAGGCCTCATCGACACCATCGGAGAGGGTTTTCTCCTGTGCAGGTCATGCGATTAGTCAGGAAAGGTGTCGCATTTTGCCGGAGAAGGCAAATATGCTGATATTTCTACAAAAGAATTGCTGAAGTATTGAAGCTGTAGTGTGTGTACAGAGTGTGTGTGTGTGTGTTTTTTTTAATTTATTTGTATTTATTTAAGTATAGTCTAAACTTTTGTTAACAGTTCATATATTATTTAAGTGTTAAGTTAAAAAGTATTTTGTATTTATTTATATATATAATCTACTTTAAACAGTTCATATATTTGGCAATAAAAAAAGCCTTTCTTAAATGTCGTTTATTTATTTATATATATATTTTTATAAAAGTATCGGTTCCGGCACCGTTTAGGCACCGGTATCGTTTTAAAAGTATCGGTTATGTACCGGTATCGGATAAAAACCAAACGATACCCATCCCTATTTATAACCCCATCAACGCCACCATGACTCCGTATGCGATTCATTTGTGAATTATTGATTGTGTAGCATTTCCATGTGTGTAGTCACACAAGAAAACATCAGTAAACCGTTCAACTGTGTTTTAAAACTGTGAGTCGTGAATGCAGAAATTCGGCTCTTTACAGGGATGTCGGGGCCAAGCCCATTAGCAGAGTCACCATGGTAATGTTATCAAAATCAGTATGAAGTTTGTAAAGATTTTTTGGCATTCATGTGCATTTACATTAAGTTAACCGTGAAATTATGCGGTCACTTTGAATTTTTGGATAGGGGCCACCTACAAGACAAATGACAATATGATCATGGGGACCATTAGAGTCCGCATTACATTTTCAAAGGATACAACATCACTTCCTGTTTAGTTCCAGTGCCATATGACGGTCAGATGTTGGTAAAATGTATCTCATATATGAAGAATACATATGGGGGATGTATGATTTTTGCTTATTACAGCTTTCTCTTGTGGTCAAAAGAAAGTGATTGTTTTCGGACATGCTCGGGACAGTGTCTCAAGTCCATCTACCAATTTTGATGTTAAGCAGAGTGGCTGAGATATGACCTGGCCTCGTGTTATTATGGCTGTAGATTTCAGTTGGCTGCAAACACAGTGCCACAAACATCTATCTCATTATCAACATGATTCTTAGTCTGGAAATCATCTTTGCTAAACCTACTGAAGACTTCACAAAATGCATGAGTTGGTTACGGTGGAAATTGACGTCTTTGGATACTTTGAACTCGACTTGTAAATGTAATGGTACCGGTTCCAACATTACATGTGTGAACGCACCTCTAAATATGATTGTATGACCTATTATTACAGCTAGAACGATTACAGGTGGAAGTCAAACTTGAAAAGATTTAAAGGACTGTACCCAACAAAACGTTTTACCATACACCTCTAGGGGATGCCATAGACTCTCGTGGCAGTAGAAGATGCGTAATAATAAGAGATGGTAGAAACACTATGCCTTTGCACGTTTGGTACTTGGCCCCCATTACACTATTTTCATTGGGGGGTGGAGAGTTGTTCTCCTGTAAGCAAGCAGCCTCTGTGTTTCCATGTGCTCTGTTGATATTGATTTGATTGCTGACCTGTAGACCAGCAGCTGCCCTGCCTATGACATGACTGCACTTTGCTCTCTAGGCCTGTTTCTGTCCTACCGGCTGCACTGCATAAAGCTGACCTCCTCCACACTGTGCTGTTGCAGATCCTGCAAACTCAACTCAGATACTCACCAAAGCTCTAAGGTACTTCAAAAAGCTATTCATTTATGTCACAAGCAACATGCCTATGTTTATGCATGCACACACACACACATACAGTACTATGTAAAGGTTTTAGGCATTTGTTTAATAGTTATTCTTTTTTTCTGCATTAGTGTGTCTATATATTTACCTTTTAAGTTCAAACATTTCATGTGATTTTGAAAGCCTCCTTACTTTACAGCATCTTTTCCAATGTGCCTCTTTTCACTGTAGTGTATTTGCATGTACAGTATGTGTGTGTGTGTGTGTGTGTGTGTGTCTCTCTCTCTCTCTTTCCCTCTTTCTCTTTCTCTCTCTCTCTCTCTATATATATGTGTGTGTGTGTGTGTGTGTCTCTCTCTCTCTCTCCCTCTCGCTCTATACATATATTTATATATGTGTGTGTATGTGTGTATGTGTGTGTGTGTGTGTGTGTGTATATGATTCATTGATTGTATGGCATGTTTATTTGTTAGTTAACATCTTGCCTGTTGCAGGGGTCTCACCATGACCAAGCTACTATTCATCTCAGCCTTCATGGCAGTACTTGTCATCAGTAAGTTCTGCTCTCATGACTCCCATATTAAGTGTTATTCTTCTTCTGGAAACACAACCTTGTGTGTGTGTGTGTGTGTGTGTGTGTGTGTGTGTGTGTGTGTGTGTGTGTGTGTGTGAGAGAGGGAGAGAGGGAGAGAGGGAGCATGTGCACATGCACACGTGTGTTTGTCTTACTGTTTCTCAATCAACTGCAAAACACCACTCATGCGGTAATCAAGATGCTCTGTGCTCTCTGATCAAGGTGTGGTGGGTTTTCGTGTCCCAAGGCGTGCTGAGTGGGTTCCCCACGTGCATTCAATATTTGACCAGACCATGGACCTGGTTGGCCAGATAGTTGGAAAAGAGAACCTTCAAACTGCTGTAGAGTAGGTTTATCACCAAGCATTTCTTCATTGTCCTCCGTGTTTCTGTAAGAGCATAGTTTAATGTCCTCTGTGTTTCTTTAAGAGCATAGTTTAATGTTGGAGCTGAAAGTACCATTTCCATTGGTAATACAATAAGGGAATCATAATGTGATTTTTAATTTGTAATATAATTCAGGCCAATGATGTAAGTTCAAGTAGAGATGTTCTTTTGACCTATTTGTCTTATTTTGTCTCCCAGTACAACAACTGAAACAACAGTCCGTCTGGCCGACGCAACAGCTAATCTTGCAGAGAAAATTTTCAAAGCTCTCTTTACAAACTGTAAGTGATATTGTATAATTTATAAGTTAAGCAGGTATTTATTTTGATATTTTTTAAATGGCATGGAAAACCCACATGCAAAAGAAAAATGAATGAATGGATGGATGAATGAATGTTGTATTTGATATGCCTGCATATGTGTGTTACATTAAATGAAAATGTTTTTTTACGTTTTACATTTTAGAACGGCTTCACTGTCTGTGACCTCTCCATCTGCGTGGAATGAACACGCTCATCAGTCTTTTACGAAGTCCAACCATTGTGTGGAAGCTTAACTGACCAAGAACAAAAGGAGTTTTGTCTCTCTTTACTTGTGTACTAAAAATTATCTGATAAACTGCAGGGTGGCCATTTTTCTTTGACTCTTGAAATGTACCATCCCACATTCAATCCCACATTCAATTAACATGAGAGGCAATGAGAGAGGTCTGGGGCGAATTCTATTTCACCCCAAAATCGGGCGGGACCATTTGATGCACGACTTTAGCCTGATTGGACAATGACATTCAGAGGCAGATCAGACGGTCTAGTGGTAAAATGGGACAGAAAAAAATAACATCTCCTTCTTCCGCTTGGCAGTGCGTCGCCCAAATCGCCCTTATGGACAAACCGCCCCTGTCCTACAGTAATAAACATCTTTCTTGATTGGTAAAGTTCACGCCTCCTCCATGTTTTCTATCTGCTATTTTGGAACCAGTTCCCACTTCACCACCTCTCCTGTGAGGATGCAAAACTGCAGAGCTTGTTTGTTTTCCACATGGACTTAATAAAACTTGATTCTGAATGCTACTTTTGTTTCCTTTTTACAAAACATTACTGGGCCATTGGTTAACATGTCAGTGTATACTGATACAATAAGCTTCCCAGGTTACTATCGGAATTTCCCTGCAATACCCCCTTATCTCCAGTGTTTTTTTATTTGTATTGTTCTTTTATTGATTGATTCAATGATTTGAAACACTGGTACCCTTGACTGGATTTTCCACAAAATATTGCAAGTCTTTGCTCATATCTACGAGGCAATATCTAAGCCCTGCTGATATGTAGATTTGGTATGTACAATATTTTCCCAACTAAATAGAGACATCAACTTTCTATCCCATTTTAATTGACTTAAAATTACTTACAGTACTGCAATGGAAGGTGTCCAGTAACTGATCATATAAAAATACTTGTTCTTCTTTAAGCAAGCAGCCTATGTGTTTTCATGTGCTCTGTTGATATTGATTTGATTGCTGACCTGTAGACCAGCAGCTGCCCTGCCTATGACATGACTGCACTTTGCTCTCTAGGCCTGTTTCTGTCCTACCGGCTGCACTGCATAAAGCTGACCTCCTCCACACTGTGCTGTTGCAGATCCTGCAAACTCAACTCAGATACTCACCAAAGCTCTAAGGTACTTCAAAAAGCTATTCATTTATGTCACAAGCAACATGCCTATGTTTATGCACGCACACACACACACATACAGTACTATGTAAAGGTTTTAGGAATTTGTTTAATAGCTATTCTTTTTTTCTGCATTAGTATGTCTATATATTTACATTTTAAGTTCAAACATTTCATGTGATTTTGAAAGCCTCCTTACTTTACAGCAGCTTTTTCAATGTGCCTCTTTTCACTGTAGTGTTTTTGCATGTGTGTGTGTGTGTGTGTCTCTCTCTCTCTCCCCCTCTCTTTCTCTCTCTCTATGTATATATGTGCATGTATGTGTGTGTCTCTCTCTATATATACATGTGTGTGTGTCTCTCTCTCTCTTTCTCTCTCTCTCTCTATATATATGTGTGTGTGTGTGTGTGTGTGTGTCTCTCTCTCCCTCTCGCTCTATACATATATTTATATATGTGTGTGTATGTGTGTGTGTGTGTGTGTGTGTGTGTATATGATTCATTGATTGTATGGCATGTTTATTTGTTAGTTAACATCTTGCCTGTTGCAGGGGTCTCACCATGACCAAGCTACTATTCATCTCAGCCTTCATGGCAGTACTTGTCATCAGTAAGTTCTGCTCTCATGACTCCCATATTAAGTGTTATTCTTCTTCTGGAAGCACAACCTGGTGTGTATTTTCAGAACTATGTATGTGTGTGAGAGGGAGAGAGGGAAAGCATGTGCACATGCACGTGTGTTTGTCTTACTGTTTCTCAATCAACTGCAAAACACCACTCATGCAGTAATCAAGGTGCTCTGTGCTCTCTGATCAAGGTGTGGTGGGTTTTCGTGTCCCAAGGCGTGCTGAGTGGGTACCCCACGTGGAATCAATCAATATATGTCCAGACCATGGACCTGGCTGGCCAGATAGTTGGAAAAGAGAACCTTAAAGCTGCTCTAGAGTAGGTTTATCACCAAGCATTTCTTCATTGTCTTCTGTGTTTCTGTAAGAGCATAGTTTAAAGTCCTCTGTGTTTCTTTAAGAGCATAGTTTAATGTCCTCTGTGTTTCTTTAAGAGCATAGTTTATTGTTGGAGCTGAAAGTACCATTTCCATTGGTAATACAATAAGGGAATCATACTGTGATTTTTCATTTGTAATATAATTCAGGCCAATGATGTAAGTTCAAGTAGAGATGTTCTTTTGACCTATTTGTCTTATATTGTCTCCCAGTACAACAACTGAAACAACTTTCAGTCTGACAGGCGCAGCAGCTAATCTTGCAGAGAAAATTTTCAAAGCTCTCTTTACAAACTGTAAGTGATATTGTATAATTTATAAGTTAAGCAGGTAATTATTTTGATATGTTTTAAATGGCATGGAAAACCCACATGCAAAAGAAAAATGAATGAATGGATGGATGAATGAATGTTGTATTTGATCATATATGCCTGCATATGTGTGTTACATTAAATGAAAATGTTTTTTTGTAAATGTCATTTTAGAACGGCTTCACTGTCTGTGACGTCCCCATCTGCGTGGAATGAACACGCTCATCAGTCTTTTACGAAGTCCAACCATTGTGTGGAAGCTTAACTGACCAAGAACAAAAGGAGTTTTGTCTCTCTTTACTTGTGTACTAAAAATGATCTGATGGACTGCATGGTGGCCATTTTTCTTTGACTCTTGAAATGTACCATCCCACATTCAATCCCCAAAAGACATTTTAAATGCTGTAACAAAAGTGATCCTACAGTAATAAACACCTTTCTTGATTGGTAAAAGTTCACGCCTCCTCCATGTTTTCTATCTGCTATTTTGGAACCAGTTCCCACTTCACCACCTCTCCTGTGAGGATGCAAAACTGCAGAACTTGTTTGTTTTACACATGTACTTACTAAAACCTGATTCTGAATGCGACTTTTGTTTCCTTTTTTACAAAACATTACTGGGCCATTTTGTTAACATTTCAGTGTATACTGTACAATAAGCTTCCCAAGTTACCATCAGAATCTCCCTACAATACCCCCTTATCTCCAGTGTTTTTGATTTCTATTGTTTTTTTATTGATTGATTGAATGATTTGAAACACTCCAGTGTTTACATGATGGTATAATTCGAATCTTTGCTTAGTCGGACTATGCTTTCTTTCGAGGGTAGGTGCTATTATCCCAATATACATGGCAGTGAATAAATCGAATCATTGGCCGAAAGCATGTCATATCCGATACGATAGGTGGCGCTGTTTTCATTACAACTAGTGGTGATACAGCCATTTCCGCTTGACCTCTTCACCACTACCAACAACAGTTGATTGAGCATGAATCGCGTCTGTTCATCGGTCCAGAAATGCGTGTTGCCTCTTGGGTTGTCCATCGCGTTGTTTGTTTGTTTCTGCTGGGCCAACGTGTTTATAAGTTACATTATTCAAAGGTGAAAGATAAAAGGCGAGAGAAACGCATGCACATTCACACACACACGCGCGCAAATAATGGGTTACAGCCAAAACGCATTGCCCTTCTGCCAGTTGCATCAAATTGTTTTAGTACTTCTTCGCTGTCGATTTCCAAATCTGTGTGAATATTCATGAGAGCAAGTCCAGTCAGTCTTTTGTCAGTCATCGTACTTCGTAAGATATGTCTTAAGACGCCCCATTGTACTGAATGACCGCTCAGCAGACGCTGTGGAAACGGGCAAATGTGCCGAACTTTCCAGGGCTTGATAAAGCTCACTGCATTTGGGCTGTAGCTCATTTAGCTGTTTCCAGCTCTATATCTGCATCGTCAACGCTGGGCATTAGTTGTCCGTACTCCGATTTTATAGTTTCCCCATTGTAATAAATATGCATTCATGATATTTTTCTATGACCGAGTTTGACAGGTATTGGTCAGGTAATAGCCGAGTGACAGCTGATTTGCTTTCTGATTTGACAGTACTTATTCGTGGGTTTTTTCAGCGCCAGATAACCGAACAGAACTTAACTCAGGCTTGCCTCACGGGTACAATACCAAATTTCATCATATTTGATAGAATGAAGGACAAATTAGTTGTGAATACTATGACCGAGTTTGACAGGTATTGGTCAGGTAATAGCCGAGTGACAGCTGATTTCACAAGCATTAACTTTAAACCAGAATATTTTAACGTGCCGGCATAGTCGCCCCGTAATGCCGTGCAGCGGGCGCATACTGTTATACTCTATGTGACGCACTAGCGCTCAACGACGTTCCCTATATGTTCCTTACCGTTCTAATTACATGTCGTTGTTCTGTGTTGGGACAGAGCTTATACAGGTGGGTGATGGTAGCACAGTCTGTTCGTGGTAACTTGCACCAGGGCATAAAGCCCGTGCCATTGTGACAGTGTGTTGTGTTTTAGTGTTTAATAAAAAGCCATAACAAATATACCACGCTTCCGTGATTTGTTACAATATAATGGTCTTGCTTGTATAATGTATAAACACGTAGGTTACAGGGTGGGTGTGGCAGAGAGAGAGAGGGAGAGCGATGATGCACACGGATATATCAGATTTAGCGACCGGAGCAAAGTTATGTTGCTGTAACGTTGAACTCTTTGCGATCTATAAATACAGTACTTAATAGGCTAATTGATACAACATCTTCTCGTTTGAGTGTGGTTGTTTGAGTGCAATGGGAGTGAATGATCGTTATTGTCTATAAAGCAGTGTTTCTCAAACTTTTTCAGACCAAGGACCACTTAGCCAAAAAAAAAAATTTGCGGACCATTTAACTAAATATCCCCGGAACAACATGCCTCCTACCCAAGACCTGGCGCCAGACAATTGTTAGCGCACACATGATTTTCGCGGGTGGGCTCTCCTTTTGTACGTACCAGTAGGCTAGTTATAGATATGACAATGCGCAAGGCAAAGCATCTGGAACCCTGCTCCATGCGTGACTTGGTTATGTTACAAACTATAGTTCGCTCACAGCCTCATACTCCCATCACACACTCAGACAGACATCACAAAACACAACGATGCGCATACTGACCGCAGTATTTCACTACCAACAGTAGGCTAGCCCACTGGCATTAATACAGCCATCCTAGTAGTCAACTTTTCATAATTAAGAGCTGTCATTATCCAACGTCACACAACACAGAATATAGCCTAGTTATCATCTTGCTGTCTCAGTGGGAGAAAAACACAGTGTTTTGAATGCAACTCCGCGGCGAGATAATTCCCAATGAGGCTGAACCACTTTCTCCTTGTCTATGTTAGAGGCTTTCTCATTTAATTTTCTTTTCATAGTTCCTGTCTTAAGCCACCAATCCATGACCTTGTTAATAGATTAGGCAACTCTTTATTAGATTAGGCTACTACTGGCTGTGTTCTCTTCGTTCTGAGTTGTATGTTAGAAATGTCGCAATAATTTACTTGTGGCCGTCGCGGACCACACTTCATCATATTTGATAGAATGAAGAACAAATTAGTTGTGAATACTATCACCGAGTTTGAAAGGTATTTGGTCAGGTAACAGCCCTTTGACAGCTGATTTGCTTTCTGATTTGACAGTACTGCTGTGTGTTTTAAGCAAATAAAATGTGGACTGTTTACAAGCGGGCACCTGCTATCGTTGATTATACAGTAAATACGTTGTGAAATGAAACAAAAACACAGCACAGTTAAAGATGTATTAGTATTGATTGATTCACATCGATATGAATGGATGACATGACTAACAAGTGGTGGGAAATTAATATGAAAGTATTTGTTCGGTGAATTAGCGCGTTCTGTCCAAACAGTCGCAGTCAACGTTTTTGTCAACACTGGCACCACATAAGTATCGTAATTTGAACGTCCTTATACGTTTTTAAGGAGGGGTTGTAAAGGTACTCATATCTTCGGACCTCTTCTGTTATGTTTGTTCATAGTCAACAAGAATAAGCTTGTGAGACAGTCTGCAGGATATTCATAAATAAGCGTGTCATTAGTATGAACAGTTGAGACAACGTATCGTCTCTTTCGTCTTCCGGGTCACGACCTGGCAGGGAGGGAGGAGGGCGGCGGGATCTCAAGCATGCGCAAAGACGCAAAGTCCAGTTCCTTATCCAATTCACCGTTACATGCCGCAATAGTCGAACTATCAACTGGATCGGATCGAGTTATCCAGGGGTGTTAGTCCGACTATGTGCGGTCCGACTACGATCCGACTAAGGTGCTTACATGAAACGGATAATGCGATTTCAGTCCGACTAAGGCAGTTATTCGAATCCATGTAACCACGGTCACTGGTAGCCTTTACTGGATTTTCCACACAATATTGCTAGTCTTTGCTCATATCTACGAGGCAATATCTAAGCACTGCTGATATGTAGATCTGGTATGTACAATATTTTCACAACTAAATAGAGACATCAGCTTTCTATCCCATTTTAATTGACTTAAAATGACTTACAGTACTGCTATGGAAGGTGTCCAGTAACTGATCACATACAAATATTTGTTCTCCTTTAAGCAAGCAGCCTCTGTGTTTCCATGTGCTCTGTTGATATTGATTTGATCGCTGACCTGTAGACCAGCAGCTGCCCTGCCTATGACATGACTGCACTTTGCTCTCTAGGCCTGTTTCTGTCCTACCGGCTGCACTGCATAAAGCTGACCTCCTCCACACTGTGCTGTTGCAGATCCTGCAAACTCAACTCAGATACTCACCAAAGCTCTAAGGTACTTCAAAAAGCTATTCATTCATATCACAAGCAACATGCCTATGTTTATGCACGCACGCACGCACGCACACACACACACAGTACTAGGTAAAAGTTTAAGGCATTTGTCTCAATGTGTGTGTGTGTGTGTGTACAGTATATATGATTCATTTATTGTATGGCACGTTTTTTTGTTAGTTAACATCTTGCCTGTTGCAGGGGTCTCACCATGACCAAGCTACTATTCATCTCAGCCTTCATGGCAGTACTTGTCATCAGTAAGTTCTGCTCTCATGACTCCCATATTAAGTGTTATTCTTCTTCTGAAAACACAACCTGGTGTGTGTGTGAGAGAGAGGGAGAGAGGGGAGGGGAGCATGTGCACATGCACATGTGTGTTCGTTTGACTGTTTCTCAATCAACTGCAAAACACCACTCATGCAGTAATCAAGGTGCTCTGTGCTCTCTGATCAAGGTGTGGTGGGTTTTCGTGTCCCAAGGCGTGCTGAGTGGGTTCCCCACGTGCATTCAATATTTGACCAGACCATGGACCTGGTTGGCCAGATAGTTGGAAAAGAGAACCTTCAAACTGCTGTAGAGTAGGTTTATCACCAAGCATTTCTTCATTGTCCTCCGTGTTTCTGTAAGAGCATAGTTTAATGTCCTCTGTGTTTCTTTAAGAGCATAGTTTAATGTTGGAGCTGAAAGTACCATTTCCATTGGTAATACAATAAGGGAATCATACTGTGATTTTTAATTTTTAATATAATTCAGGCCAATGATGTAAGCTCAAGTAGAGATGTTCTTTTGACCTATTTGTCTTATTTTGTCTCCCAGTACAAAAACTGAAACAACAGTCCGTCTGGCCGACGCAACAGCTAATCTTGCAGAGAAAATTTTCAAAGCTCTCTTTACAAACTGTACGTGATATTGTATAATTCATAAGTTAAGCAGGTAATTATTTTGTTCTTTTTTAAACGCCATGGAAAACCCACATGCAAAAGAGAAATGAATGAATGGATGAATGAATGAATAAATTAATGTTGCATTTGATCATATATGTGTGTTACATTAAATTAAAATATTTTTTGCCTAAATGTCATTTTAGAACGGCATACTGTATGTGACCTCACCATCTGCGTGGAATGAACACATTGCTCATTAGTCTTTTACGAAGTCCAACCATTGTGAGGAGGCTAAACTGACCAAGAATAAAAGGAGTTTTTTTCCCTCTTTACTACGTGTACTAAAAATGATCTGATGGACTGCATGGTGGCCATTTTAGTTTGACTCTTGAAATGTACCATCCCACATTCAATCCCACAAGACATTTGAAATGTATGAGTATGAAGAATTACACTGCCATAGCTAATTAAGTTAGACCATGTACAGAAGATGATGTGGTACTGAGGTTAAGAATCAAACCTTTAAATACTGTGAAATATCAATAATAATAAATATACTTATATATTTTGTGAATATGCTAAATCAGTTATATATGGCAGTGTGTTTGGTAAAATATGATAGAAAATGTATTATCAATAGAAAGTTATCTGTGATATCTTCAGGTTACTGTGGATGTACCTCTCAAATTGAAAACCAATTCATGCATTTATCTGATTCGTTGGTTCTTGATAGAGTGGTAACAGTCATGGAACACAGTTATAACTGGCAGCAAAGAAGACATTCCATCAAAATAGGCCTTTTACAGTTGGCTGGGATTTGAGTGCACTTTACATTGTTTGGTCTGATCTAGTGCCATACACCTAGTTTGCGGTTCACAGGGGAACAAGTTCAACAGCTTTGATTGGATGCCGTAATCAGGTGAATGACTTCACTGTAGCTTTCAATATTTGCAGTGTTGACCAACACCACACATAGACACACATTCATGTACAAACAGACTAAGGGGAAAATCTGACATTCAGACAGGATCTGTGGAAGACTGCTGGTAAGTATCAATGCATGACATTTTAATGGAGTCTCTGTCTTTATTACGCTTTATTACACTGATAACAATTGCGTTGAAGCTAGCATGGGTCATTTTATTATTTTCCCTGTATGTGTGTGTGTTCCCTGTGTGTGCCTAAGGTTGTCATCTCTGTAGCCATGAAGAACGTTTTGGCTGTTGTTATCATCGCAGCTTTCGCACTGTGTAAGAACTGTGTGTATGAGTCTGATGGGAAAAAATCTGCATGTTGATGGCAAAACAATGTTGATGTTATGGTTGATGGTTTCTGCTTCTCTTTGCATGTCACTGTTTGTGTGTGTACTCAAGAGAGAAATAGTGCATGTATAGGAGAGAATTTATGGGTGTTTGTTACTATATTACTGAGTTTGTGTAATTAAGGGACTAAAGTTCAAAATGAGCCTGCTCCTACTCCAAATCTTGTAAACACTTTTCTAATCCCACTCAAATCAGTGGAGAGTGATTCATTAAGTGAATAAATAAGTATGTGAATGAATGAGTGCCTGAATGACTGAGTGAGTGAGCGAGTGAATGAGTACCCTCCTTGTTGTTTGCTGGCAGGCGTCGAGAATCTCCCCATCTCATCTGACTCCTCAGAGGAGGCAGTGGACCCTCTGGGAGCCGCCATTAGCAGGCCTTTCTACGACCTCTGGGACCGCACTTTAGACAAGACGGCAGAATCTCTGAGTAAAAAACTGCAGCAATCTCTGGGGTGAGTAACACATCATTTAAGATACATTCGATCAGTTAATGACCTGACCTGACCTTGGGCTGTGCTGCCCACTGATCTTGCTCTGCCATTGCGAATGCTAATCTGCAACTAAGGGGCTAGTTTTGCGCAGTATTAGAATTATTTGGGACCCGTATTTAGCATGATAGTCTATACCATATGAAAATGTGCATTACTTACAGTAATAAACATCATTCTTGATTGGTAAAAGTACTGTTAGGCACGCCTCCTCCATGTTGTACAAGTGTGGGCCAGCCTCCATTTTTGCGGTTTAAAAGAATATTCTGTTCCCTGCAGAATGATGTTCAACAACCTGAGCTCCGCTTTTCTATCTGTTATTTTGGAACCAGTTCCCACTTCACCACCTCTCCTGTGAGGATGCAAAACTGCAGAACTTGTTTGTTTTCCACATGGACTTAAAATAAAACCTGATTCTGAATGCGACTTTTGTTTCATTTTTACAAAACATTACTGGGCCATTTGTTAACATGTTAGTGTATACTGATAAAATAAACCTCCCAGGTTATTCCCCTGCAATTGCCCCCTAATCGCCAGTGTTTTTTTTATTACGATTTGAAAGACTGGTTCCCTTTCCCTTTGCCCCTTTCCACAAAACATTGGGAGGCTATTTTCATGTCTATGATGCAATATCTAAGCACTGCTGATAGTGTCACGATTCGGGCCAGCGATTGCCACGAATTGGGACATTGGCGGCCTCTGGTGGCCAAAGGACAATATATGGCTGACTTATTATTATGCACATGTGCCTTTGTTTTCTTTGTGTGCCCTCACCTGGGGTACGTTCGTCGTAGGATTGAAGCTAAGTTAATCAATTGGCCTTTTAGCCCGTTAAGATTAGCGAGCTGATTGAGAACAGCAAATATCGGTTCGTTAACGGCTGATCCGCATCCTAATCATGTGGTTAATTTCAACCAGGCTAAAGTTATCATGGCATTTGCGCGTGCACGTCCTACTTCAAAAGGCAGGAAAGGTCGATCACCAAAACCATGATTTTCTAACGGTATAATGGTTCTAAACTCAAAGAAAAGGGCTCTTTTTCTCCGCTGGCGAGTAGGAGATGAACATGAACGCTTATGAAGAATACAAGACCATAATCATGGCAAAATTCAACACCACCACCGCTGTGAGAGCAAGGTGTGTTGGGATGTTTATAGAGTGATATCTATGTATGACTACCTGACGGCCAGTGTCCACTGGTACAGAGGTTTCCTCTACTGGTTTGAATTTGCATGGTTGCTAGTTCAAATCCCCTCACCTCCTTCCTCGATGAAGTTTTACATTTCCTTGGAAGTCGCTTTGAATAAAAGCGTCTGTTAAATGGCAATGTATTAATAACAAATGCAATAAATTGAAGCAGTGAAAATAAATTGTCTGTATTTCTCTCTATTCTTATCATGAGTCCACCTTAATCATTTTCTACAATAATGATTTGCAATGGTGTACTAATAACACTCATATAATTATGAGTGCTTTGTTCTCCGCATCACCGACACTACAAAAATGTACCACTCGCAAAAAAGCGCAAGACAGTCAATGTTCGACTGTGGTGTTTGCAATAAATGACTCCAGAAGGTCTTGTAAATTAATGATTCCTTGTCGGCTGAATCGGTAGCGCTCATACAAGAATAATGGATCTTGGCGATCGCAAAGAACTCTCTCCCTCCGCTAATCTAACTCTAATATCAGTCCTTGGTCAATGGGATCCCTCCTTTTTCCGGGGGTGTGGCACGCTTATCCAGCTACACTTAAGTTAGCCTGCCCTGGAGCAGGTTAGTGCTAATCGATATGTAACTATGGTGATTTATCAAAAGTTGCTTCCACGAACCAAAAAGAGGGGCGTTTTTTATCTTAGCCTGAAAATTAGCTCGCTAAACCGCTTAGCGAGCTACGACGAATACCCCCCTGTTTCCCATTGTGTGCCTTTGTTGTGCTTTGTGTTCACTCACCTGTTTCCCATTGTGTGCCCTCACCTGTCTCGCTTTTTGTGATTGCCACTTCTCTCAATTAGCCAGAGTATAAATACCTGCTAATCTCTGTGGACCTTATCAGGTTAGTCTTTTCACAAGACACGCAGCCCTCTCAAGCACTCAGGTACCTCTAGCTCTAACTAGTTTCTGGTTGGTGTCTCGCTGCGGTTCTCACAACGCTTTTGTGTCTCGTTGCAGTCCTTAGCCGCTTTTGGCTTCTTGAAGCCTGCCTCAGTTAGCTATGGTTCAGGCCCACCTGAAAGCTACATTTTGTATCTGATTAGTTTATGCCCTTTGCCCTGTTCCTGATCTTCTGTGCGTTTGGATTTTCCACTGTTCTTCTGTGTCCTGTGGGTTATCACTAGCACACTGGGCTAAAGCGCTAGTTAGCCAATCCAGTGACTCGGGTTCAATCCCTGACACAAGCCTGACAGATAGGTACAATATTTTTCCAACCATATAGAGACATCAGCTTTCTATCCTATTTTAATTTATTTAAAATGACTTACAGTACTGCTATGGAAGGTGTCCAGTAACTGATCACGCCATGCTTGGCGTGTTTCTTCCTCCACACTCTAAGCCAACTCAGCTGATCCTCTTAGAGCGCAACACACGCCACACCTGAGGCAGTTTCATTACTCCGCTCTGCCCTCCAAATCACCAGGGAAACAGAATGAGTGTATTGTGTAAGGCTTCTAGAACGGATTGATTTCTGTTGCCCCTATTCTGACCTCTGTCACCACGACTTGTGTCTTTAGCCATGAGGAATAGTCTCCGTATACCAGTGAGAGAACTTTGAGCCAGTGAAATAAATACAGCGGAAAAGGATGTGAACAGTATAATAATGTTTCGATTAAGATGTTGATATTTGAGCTCAACAGCCAATCAGATTACACCCCTCCCTTCCGTGCTCCTGACACAATGTCTTAATCGGCTGGAATTGTAAGAATTGTACGAATACATTGTTGTTTTGAGCGCGCACACACTTAACGGACAGCTAGAGGACCGTGGGGAACAATATGCTGATTTGCATCTTTAATTTAACTCAAGGATATGGCTGTTTGGCTTCTCTCTTGCCATCCTGTCTTACACCAGACCATCATCATTTAAACCTTTCTGACCTTACCAGTAGTAACTCTGCTTACTCTGGTTGTTTTGGACCTTTGATCAGAATTCAGAGGGAACTGTAAAAGGCCTTTTCAAGAATAGCTTTTCTGTCAGTTAAATGCAGAATGGCTCGAATAGAAAAACCCCAAATACATTTAATTAAAAAAAGATTGTTGCAGTCTTTCACTTTGCAAAAAGATATAAAACTTGTACTTCCACTTTAGAAGTTCACCAATTTCCACTAACTTGCATGTCTGCTATCTCGACTTGCATGTCAGAGGTTCAAAAATACATTAAAAACAAACAAAATGTCTTTGACAAACATGAGGTCAGGGCGCCATATTATTTGCCTTCCCTATGGAACATCTGTTGCAGCACCATGTAGTATCCAGATAAAACTGTCTCACACTAAGACACCACAGCACCTGTCGAACAGAGCAAAAGGATTTTCTTCTACAAACCCCAACCCTAACTCTAGCCCTATAACCTCTATAGCCATAGATCACATAACATTAGTGCATTTAACTAAAAGCTTGAACAACATATTGCCATGCGCAGTGGATTAGTTAACATGAACTTTCCTTCTGGGATGAGATAAAGGTTCCAGAGACACCTGCAGCTTTCCCACAGTAATGATAAAACTTGAGGTGGTTGTGGGCAGGCAGGAGGTATAAAAAGGAAGGAAGATGCCCATGTCTCACAGCAAACAGCTTGCAGACCGGCGTGGACATGAAGACCCTGATATTGTTGGCATTGCTCGAAGTGGCATGTGAGTAAACTGCAGTGAAACAGCACATAGGCGGTTATATGAACGTTTCAGTTTGAGCTAGGAACTGTTAGGCAGGAGGTGTTAGTGATACAATAGTTAGCATTGCTGCCTACCAAACAGTTGACCCTGGCTCTCTGCCTGATAAGAGGAAGATGGCTTTGTAAGTAGATTCTACTAAAGATCTACTTAATACATGACCTTTGCCTTTAGGAGGTTTCCCTTTTCACCACAGTCATCTGTGTGCCCTGCCTAGGGGGTTCAATCAAGTGCTTTCAGACAATGTTCATTGTTAATGGTACTATGCGATTAAGTAAAATTGAATTGATTTCATTCAATGAACTTACCGACTTAATAGCCGATACTAGGAGAGATTTAGCCTGGATCAATCAGGTACAAATGTATTTATTACACAATCAGCTGTAATCTGGGTTGTAATTGTTTATCTCCACTTTTGGTGTGATGTTCTTTTTCTCTTGATACCTTCTATATCTATACTTTTTGCAGAAAAACGTCTATCTTTAATAAATATGTTGTTGTTGTTTGGCCGCTGTAGGGGCGTCCGATGAGAAGGTGGTGGGAGGTTATGAGTGCCCCAGGCACTCCGCACCCTACCAGGCCTCCCTGAGTGACGGTTATTTCCACTTCTGCGGTGGCTCCCTCATCTCCAGCCAGTGGGTTGTGTCTGCTGCCCACTGCTACAAGTCGTGAGTCCTTACCTCCTCTCTGAAAATAGGATCCACCTAACAAGGGTGTCTAAATCCACCAAGCGCAAATCTATAGCATGGTGTCTGAATTCACCAAGCAGATATCTAAAATATGGTGTCCGAATTCACCAAGCAGAAATGTAAAAGTGTGGTGTCTGAATCCACCACAAATCACACAAGAGAAAACATACACCTGCTTATAGTTCTGGAACATATCTGGTGCTGATCAGACACACCGACCCGGCAGACTGTCTGAAGCCTTTCCTCCGTCTGCTGCAATCTGTGTAGGTGTGTGAGTTTCATTGGATGACCAAATAACAGAAAAGCACTGATTACAGGTGCATTAAAACTTGGGTAAGAAAGGAGGATCTTCCAGGCGACCTGTGGTCTCTCTACAATTAGCATTAGCACAGGGTCGAAACTACAGTACATCGTATATTCTCCCATACACACCGGTCATTTGTACCTTATATAATATTTTTCTAAGTAAACAACTCCATAATTAAAACTTCCTCTGTTAGAGTTGTCAGTTGCTACAGTGGTTACTCTGACTGAAAGCCTGGCTAGCATTAGCATGTGCAAACTCTGTCTCGGTAAGAAAACAGCTCCATTGCCTTTACTCTGTTAGTGTTGTCATTCTGATTGAAAGCCTGTTTTAGCATTAGCTCATGCTAACTCTTAAGTCATAGCTAACTAAGCCCAGCTCTTCACTCTCCTCTGAAGTCGCATCCAGGTGCGCCTTGGTGAGCACAGCCACTCCTCCAACGAGGGCAGCGAACAGTTCATCGACTCCGCCAAGATCATCAAGCACCCCAACTACAACGACAACACCCTGGACAACGACATCATGCTCATCAAGCTGAGCCGCCCGGCTGCACTCAACAGCTACGTCCAGACTGTGGCCCTGCCCAGCAGATGCCCCGTGGCCGACGAGGGCTGCATGGTGTCCGGATGGGGTAACACCATCACAAGCGGAAGTGGGTACCTGTCCTGGAGAATGTGAGGGTGTCTGTATTCATAAGTGTTTCTGTAACAAGCCGTCATAGGAGGCTTCACTGTTCATGTCTGTCTTAAAAAGTGTACCTTTCAGATTAAGTAAGAAATAAGTAGTATAGTTACTCCTCCGTCATTATCTTTGTGCACTCTTATGTGTTTTTATGCTTCAGCATGTGTTATTTACAGCTTCAGCATAAGGGCTCATTTTGAATGACTCCTTCAACCAACTTTGAATTCTGTGACATAGCCTACAAACATGAGTGTTTTCTGTCTATCAGCTGCCATGCCTGACCGCCTGCAGTGCCTTAGACAACCCATCATCGATGATCGCATCTGCAAGAATGCCTATCCCCACCTGATGACTGAGAACATGCTCTGTTCTGGCTTCATGCATGGAGGAGCCAGCAGCTGCCAGGTCAGAGCCATGCCCAATGCCCCCTGGGATTATGACATCATAATCATAGATAACCCCAAGCATGACATCATAACTAGGGATCTGCCCTGTAATCATGATGTCAAAATAATAGATCACCGCAGAAAGCTTATCATAGTCACAGATCTCCAATGGAATCATGATATCATTGTCATTGATGACCCCTACAAGTATGTCATCATAATCTCAGGTCATCCCTGGAATTATGACATTATAACCACAGATCACCCCTGGAGTCCTCATATCATAATTCATGAATCACACACTGTGGAATCATGGCATAACTATAATTTATTGCTACTAGAGTACTGAATGCCTTGACACATGAACTTATTAAAATTATATTGCCACCATCCATATGATAATGACATCATTGCCATACATCAGATCTGGGATCATGCAACTACTATCATACCTTGTCCTGAGCATGTCATTATCACCTAAAAGCTAGGCTGTCTCTGCAGCATTACTGTGACCATTTTCTCCTGCTTTTTCACATATTCAAGACTGTACAAGTACGGAGAATAAGCTGACAGAAAATGAAAAGCATAATCTATATTGAGGAGAGAACTGAAAGCTTACTGAAGCAGCTGAATGACTTATTTGTGTGTGCATGTGTCTGTCTGTGTTGCGTGTGCGTCTTCGTGTTCATTCCATACAGGGTGACTCTGGCGGACCTCTGGTGTGCGGTGGCCAGCTGCAGGGTGTGGTCTCCTGGGGCTATAAGTGTGCTATGGCGGACCACCCCAGTGTCTACGCCCGCGTGTGCCGCTACAACAGCTGGATCCAGGGTGTCATGAACAGCAACTAAAAACCCATACACACCTCTGTTCCAATGAGACAATGTTGTCATGATGAACTCTATGGCCAATAAAGACATTCTGGACTGAAATATGGCTTTCACAGAGACCTCATTTAATGAACACACATTCACAAACCATCAGAAATGCTGTGACGTCATCACATTCAAGTCAATCTTCATGTCAAGATTTTGAGATTTGTTTGTATTGACTACTGGTGTTTTTGCAGGTAATACATTAGTATTGTATAGTATTATTAGTATTGTATACTTAAAACCATAGCACTTCCTGACAAGGACATCACATTAGTTTGTAGGCATTAGTTAAGAGTAGAGTAGGCAATGAACTGAACTCTTCCTCGTTGAGAAAAAAAACTCACTGATTAACTAGATCCTCTCCATGCTAAATTCCGCACCAGTTGTTTCACACATGCATATCTGTGGTCATACAGGCACAGGATTTTTTTCCTAAAAAGGCACACTCAAATAATACTGAAATACTGCATACATTGAATTACAATGACAAAAGCCAGAACAATATTATGTAATAAAAAAAACAATGTTTTAGCTGTAAACTAAATGATCTTACTGAAATGTGATTAAACACATCAATGCTGGTATTCCTATTGACAAAACACCAATTTTGTAAAAAAAAAGAATCTGCTTTTTGAGCATAACACCCCATCTGCTGTTGATCCTGATGATCCTGAACCTTGCAAGGCTGATGCTGAAGTAGAGTCAACCTTTGGTACGTCTCTATGTCATGATATTCATAGATATATAGTCTAGTAAACTCTCAGCCCCTTACCCGCTTCTTAGCACTGCAAAATTGTACAGTGGGTGGAGTTCAGAGCTGGGGGTACACTTACACTTTAAGGGTGTAAAGCATTCATGTACAACTTACCTGCCCAGCAATTCTGATTTCAAGCTCTCTGATTTAATCTAAGGTCTGTCCCGGACTAACTCACAGCACACTAACTCAAGTACCACTTAACACCGCATACAAACATCAGAAAATTGAAAACAACCCATCTCCTTTACATGTAATACAAGTTGCTGAAGATACATTGGAGCCTTGGTCACTGCTAAATAAACCTGACTGACTTGGTGCTGATGTACTTTGCCTGGTTCTAGCCCACCCCTTACCCGTTGGGGTCCTTCTCCACCATCCAGTGCTTGCAGGACTTTGCGTGCCATGTTCCTTGAGCCCACACTGAAATGGGACGGGCACACACCGTTCCTGTGTAGATCCATAGATTTTGATCATGGCACCCATTCCGACACCCCCTCGCGGGTACAGATGGCATGCTGTGGACGCTACGGATCAGGCAGCGGTATTGGCGATTAGCACACACAGGGCCCAGGCCATGACAGGTAGAGTGTTTCGAGGCAAGCTTTACAGGGTTCATCATTTGGCAATGCCTTGGTGAATCTAGTGATTTGGCGGGTGAATCATCACTAGGTGCCAGCTTCATTATGGCACTTTCACATCGAGGGAGCACACAGCTTTACAACACAAGTAGTCTACGTCCTACTTTTTAACACCCGGCATCTGCAGGAAATATGTCCATTTGTATTCGCAGACGAATGGCGGATTCATTTACCAGGGTGGGTAGAAACACCTATCAGCGCTTAGCTAAATACAGCAAAGGCTAACATAGAAAAATATCACCGTTTACAGGATATTTACTGCTATATTTGTCAGGAGAGCAATAAAGCGGTTATTTTAAGTACATTTAAAAAAAATGTTGCTCCTTCAGTATTAAAACAACGACAATAACAGCTATAAGTTACATGTGCGGCATCCCCACTGCCTACACATACACACACAAGTGCAAAATGTGCAAACATATTCTTAGATTTTGCGAGGCATTTCGTAAACAGGTCTGGTTCGCCTCAAGATATGACCACATCCATTGATTGTCACAAAATTGAAAAAAAAAAGCTTCTAAAACGGGTGTATGGTTTCTAGTCGATAAGATAGATAAATAGCCAGAAGCTAGGGATGGGCATGAGTAACCCACTCTATTTGAACGTCCATATCCGTTTGACCTATAGAGTAATTGCGTTTGTAAATTGGGTATATTTAAGAGTCAAGAGTAACACTTGCAGTTTCTGTTGTATTGTATATTTCTGTCACACTGGCCCGCTGCTCCTCCAGTGTGACAGATAGGAGAACATTAGGGTGTGTTAGCATGACGTTTTAGCCAGCTCTAATTGGGATTACTGCACCGGCTGTGTCTCAAATACTCCTGCCTTGAGTACTGGAATGTTGAAATAACTGTGCCCATCCCTACTAGTAGCGGAATCGCACAGGCCAAAACATAAACAGACGTCTGGTGAACAGAAATTTTAAAAGGAGAATACTGGCTGTAGCATTTTTGTCAGAGAAGCCAGTATTTCAGTTTAGCATGTTTCCTTAATCTCTGATAACATATGTAAATTTTATGATTTAGTACAGGAAATATATTACATACTGGTCCTTTAACGTCAACTTTGCTTTCTGTTTTATGAAAACTTTGGTGAAGCATTACCATACACACACCTTTCTGTTGCTTACAACACAATAGTGTTAAATAAACAAATTCTTATCATGTGTTGAAGCCATGCCTTGCTATTTTTGGTATTGATACGCCCTCTGGACGTCATAACTAATAGAAACATTTGAGTTTCCCATTAGTAACTAGTAATACTTTTTTTTTTACCATTCATGTGCTCGGAACTATGGTATAATTAACATAGTTTTTACAGCACATGAAGCCCATTAGTGTTTCCTGCTGAATGTGCTTCAATATAAAAGGGTCAACCAAAGCAATTGCCTGTCATATTTGAGTAACCCAATTCCGATGCTGCATAGGTGTCAGAAGTGAATGAAGAGGACTGAGCCATGAAAACTCGAAAAGCTCATCAATCAGCTGCAATGGGATGGGGCGCAGTCGCCGACTCCGAAACCCCACCAGAACCTGTGATTGTCGCTACACCCCTGCCAGGACCAGGGATCGGGATGCTCCAGTGTGCCCAGGGAGGACGTGGGAGGCAGCCGTGCTGGTAGCTTGAAGACTAGCCGTTGATATCACCGCAGCTCAATCAGGAGTCAATGCCGCGACAGCAGGACCACTCGAGACGTACCTCACCAAGGTTCAACTGGCAGCCCGGTGCCTGGTCAGCCCAGGATACTCTCATTTTGGAAATAAAAGCGCTGCAGGTCCTCGCAGATCCCAAACCAGCAGAGCAGGGACAAATGGTCGGCCATTAAGGGGGCACTACAGCACTGTTTTGGCCAGCGGATCTTTGCAGACGACGACCGAGATAAGCTGGTTGGCCGCTGCTGGATCTTATCGTGTTCAAAGGCTATCCTACCTTCGACAGTAGCAGGCAGGAAGAACTCACGCTCCAGCCGTTAGTCTGGAGTTTGCAGCCAGAGTGATTCCGGGAGAGTGATTGTCCCTGGAAGCAGCCCTGGCTGAGGCAGAGCGATTAGAAAAGGTCCTGTGGTCTCCTGGCGTAAAGCACCGGTGTGCCAGGCTGACCTGTAGGAGAGCGAGGAAGAGGAAGCGACTGGACAAACCACCGCTCCTCAGCGACCTCAGGCAGGGACCACGAAGAGCACCCATATGGGTGCCCGGTCAGCAAGATGTTCTGCCGTTTCTATGCGCTAGAGGAGCTGCACAGTGACCAGGGGCGGAACTTCGAAGCTGGCGTGTTCAGCGAGGTCTGACGGCAGCTGAGCATTAAAAGGACTCGAACTACACCGTTGCATCCCAGGAGTGATGGACTAGTGGCAAGACGGACTACAGGAGGTGCATTATAAGATAAGATAAGATAAGATAAACTTGTATTAATCTCCGTAGGGAAATTCAGATGTAATAGCAGTAAGGTAATAGGAATACGATAAGTACAACGCAGCTGGCGTATTTTAGATACAAGTTATTATGTTATTATGTGGAGGGGTCAGTCCTCGGTTGGGGAGCCTGATGGCTACTGGCACAAAGGACTGGTCAAGGCGCTTTGTGGTGTGCCGAGGAGGGATGATTCTGTGGCTGAACGTGATCCCCATCTGCACTAGCTTGTCATAGAGGGGATGGGAGGGGTTCTCCATGATAGCATCCAGCTTCCTCCTCGTCCTCTCCTCCGCAACCGCTTCCAGATTTTCCAGTTCAGCTCCTACCACGGAACCAGCCTTCCTCACCAGCTTGTTAAGTGTATTGGCATCCCTTGTGTTGATGTCATCCCCCCAACAAATCACACCAAAAAAGAGGACACTGGCTACTACAGACTGGTAGAACATCTGCAGCAGCCTATTGCACACTTTGAAAGACCTGAGTCGCCTCAGGAAGAACAGCTTCCTCTGCCCCTTCCTGTAGAGGGCCTCAAGTTGTCAGTCCAGTCCAGTTTATTGTTCATGTGAACACCCAGGAACTTGGAGGTGTCCACCGCCTCCACCGTCTTCCCCTCGGATGGTGATAGGATTTGGGGGCTCTTCTTGCTCCGCCGGTAGTCCACCACCAGCTCCTTGGTCTTCCGATGTTGAGCTGGAGCTGATTGGTGTCACAGCACCCTACAAAGCTCTCCACCAGAGCTCTGTACTCCGCCTCATTGTCGCCCGTAACGCAGCTGACGATGGAAGAGTCATCGGAGAACTTCTGTAGGTGGCACGTACTCGAATTGAAGTGGAAGTCGGAGGTGTAGAGGGTGAACAGGAAAGGTGACAGCACAGTTCCTTGGGGGGCGCCGGTGTTGCTCACCAGCACATCCGACAGGCTGCCCTGCAGGTCTGCTGGTGAGGTAGTCCGTGATCCAGGCCACCAGGCTATGGTCCACCTGCATCACAGAGAGTTTTTCAGCTAGTCGGGGTGGCTGGATGGTGTTGTAAGAAATGAAGGAAGTTTCTTTGTTTCTGATGCAGCAATCTTTATTCCAGTAAAGTGCAGTAACGAAGCACGTAGAACATACTCCGGATTCAGCGGTGTAGGTCTGAACAACAAGCATCTCCAATTCTAGCCATATATACTGTTTTAAGACACCTCCTAGTAATGTAAATGAGCTAGGCTTGTAATGCAAACAGGTCTGGCAATCTTTTGTTGTTCTGTATGATAATCTGGTTTCTCTGACTGAGATGGTTCTCAATGGCCTCCCCCATTCCCATACTATGATTAATTGCAGTCACTCACACCTCAGTTTGCTTCCTGACCCCAGGTGTCTGTGCAAATCCAGTGTGGGGACCTTTCCTTTGTGACCATGATAAGATAACCATTTGGGATATTCTGCTGGCCAACTTTTGGTGGTCACAGCAGCTGCTTGATCATGAATCTTACAGTGTTAAAGGCGCTGGAGAAGTCAAAGAACATGACTTTCACGGTGCTGCTCGGCCTCTCCAGGTGTGTGGCCAGGCAAGCTGTCCTGAGCATAAAAAAAGGGGTTTCTCCTAAACTAACGAGCCAAAGAATTTGGCTATATTCTGTAATTGCAAAGACTGCCAGACATTGTGTATAGGGTGTGGCTGATCAAATGGAATAGGGCGGTGGTGCGCCACCGAGACAGGCTTGCACCGGACGCAGAGACCGAGGCTTCACCTCCTATCCCCACTCCATCGCCCCCAAGTTACTGAGGATCCGCAGGGCTGTTCTCAACGACAGCAGCAGCTTCCACAACACTTGTGGGACTTTGTGCTGAGATGGTTCCCATCATGTTATGCGTTAGAATAGGGTGGATAACTGTGTTCTGTGTTCCAAGTTAGAATTTCATGTGTATCCCCCTAGATAACGATAGACCTGGAAGTCGGGGAACAGAGCTGGGACGAACGCGGGAGACGTAGGGTCAGGAACTGGTTGCTTCATGAAGATTAGTCATTTTACAACGAGGCCAGACAAGGAGGTGGGTGGCTGTGGCTGTGATAGGTAGAAAAGCAGACAACGAACGAGAGAGAGAGAGAAAGAGAGAAGTGGTAGAAAGGGAGTGAGGAGTTTATATAGTGGTGGAGGGAGTGACAGGTGCAGGTAATCAGGCAATCAGGAGATTGGGTAGGTGACTGAAGCTGGTGAGTTGAATCAGGGGGGGTGTGGCAGGTGCAGGGCTCAGTGCTGGCGTGACAAACATTGAATGACAAATATTTCAGATTATTTCATCTGTGTGCTCTGTGGTAATGCTGTGTGTGTGTGAGAGAGTTATCAAGCCCCAAGAGCCCTTGCGCCGTCAGTGTCTTTGTCTGTCGTTCCTGCCCCTCTGTCTCAGTGTTTCCTGGTGAATGTGCTTCAAAGTAAAAGAGGCCAACCAAAGCAAATTACTTTGTCATCTTCGAAGAACCCACCGAAACTACAATATGAACTTGTCTTGATAAGCCATCATTCACTTTGACACTAAGGACTGTCGACCTATACCATTCATTTCTGTCATTATACTTCACATGGATGCTATAAAAACAGTATGAGATACTTAAGTGTTGTGACAATAAAAAACAAACTCGTCAGCAGGGGGCACAGCTCTGTTCTTTTCTTTCTAACGCGATTTTCATCTGATTTTTATCTACTGTATCCTGTGACATTCACCCTGTTTCAGAGGTTCTGTGATATTCAGTCCGGTTCCTCCCATAGTATCTGTTTTGATGCCAATAGACTTTGGAACGGATTGGTCCCAGATGTGGGCTAGTACTGATCCAGAGTTAACTGTTATCAGAACAGCTTGTTCTTCTGTTCTCTGTATCAAGACGCCAACCCCGATATCTCCAATGATGTTTATTTTTGTTCAATTTCATACCAACCCTGTAAATGTTTAATCATAGCCAGCCAGTTAACGAAGGCACTACTTTGCCATGTTCTCACTTGCAATTATTACTTTATAAATCTTTTAAAAATTCTCTACTACTATACCCTGCTTACATCCCTATATTATATCTATTGACGTTTCTAACACAAGTATGCTGTTAATGCCAAACATGATTTCTATGTGAAATATCCTGAAATACTCAATCTATGCTCTTCCAGCACGACTACCTCTTTTCAACCAGTACTCCTCTGCAATATTCACTTGATTATCTTTTTATCTCATGTCAGTCATTCCACATGTCCTTTAGTACACATCTCTCTCTCCTACATTCATCTCAGCTTCATGTATCTTCATATGTGTTTACATATAAATGTATTTTTAGTAGTAGCACTTCAGACTCCAGTCCTGAATTAATTAGCTATTGAAATTGGATCTCTTTGTGAATCAATGCATCTTGTAGATTGCAGGCCATCCTTGAGTCTGTGAGTCCGTGAGAGGAGAACACTTAAACGGCCTCAGGCCTGGAGGATTTTAAATGAGATCACACACCTCCGCTGCCTGGGCTGGGTGGCTGTGATAGGTAGAAAAGCAGACAACGAACAAGAGAGAGAGAGAGAGAGAGAGAAGTGGTAGAAAGAGAGACTGACATGAGAGATAGATGGGAGATAGAAAGTGAGAGATAAGTGGAAGAGAGAAGTAGAGGGAGAGAGGGAGAGGAAGAATGGTGCCTGCATCAAGGTGAAAGTCAATTTAGCAAGCATTTCCCTTGACCCCTCTTGACCTCCGCCATCCCCACCTCACCACACACAGGCACACACACACACACTCCTCCGTATCTCTCATTGTTCCTCATTCTATTCCTCCTTTACACCTCCTGTCCTTGTGTTGCTAAGGCTTCTCTGCTGGGGCAATGTTTTTCTGTTCTTTGCTTGTAAAAAAAAAGGGCTCTTCATATGGAGGTCTACTGTGGCATCCTTTGGCAACAATTCCTCTGTCTGGAAAAGGGTTCTCTGTTCAATTTACTGCAAAGTTGTTTACCAAAGAAACCTCCTAACGATTTCATAAAGATCCTTCATTACAGTACTTTAAAAAGCCCTGTTATGTGTTCTTAACTTATGTGCAGAGAATTGACAGTGTTAGTAGCACGTTAAGGAACTGACCAAGCAGATTCTTCCTGTTTTTTTTATATGTGAAAGTGAAAAGGTCCAAACTATAATGATGTATTTATACGTCATTCAAGTGGTACCATTTTGTCATTGAGAAGAGAGTGGTTTTGACTGGTACTTAGCCTTGTCGCCAATCTGATCGGTGTGGTTGGTTAAAGCATATATTTTGGACTGATTCTCATTTCCCCTGAACATCACTGTTTCAAACCATTTCATGACAAGCACACATGTCACTGTCATGGTAGCCTGTTCATGGCACGATTTATGTGCATGAGTCACCTCTTTTCTGCCCAGCAGCATGGATGTTGCCCACTCACATTTAATAGAGTGCTGTAACATCTGAATGATTTTTCCTCAGTGCACATATGCAACAATATGAGCATTTGCAACAGCAAATTTAATATCACACCCACTATTGAGAGTGATGTTATGTACAACTGGAGGTGTTTCCATCTCTACTGGAGATGTTCACATTTGCACAGCTGTACCAAAGAGAGTACACCGTATTCTATGTAATAACATGTGTCATTCTCTCACTCAGTTTGTATAGTTATCGCACAGCGCTCTTGTGTGTGTGTATATATATATATTATATATATATACCATTTATAATTCTGTATATTATTTGTTATTTATTTTAATTTTTTATAATGTTTCTTAAACAATACATAGGTGACATAGCACAGTCTGCTCCCCATAGTCCTCCTGTTCTCCCATTTCCTAGATATTAGTAGTACCCTGCTTACACGAGAGAGCAGTTTGTGTGGGCAGTTCAGAGCTTGGTCCCAAGGATAATACTGACCTAATGGACCGCTAGTTCTAGGAAGCCAGAAGAGAGTTGAGGAAGTGTTGCAGGGTGATGATTTCTCTTTAAATGTAGGTTTTTTTTGTGTGATTTGTGTATTTTTTGTGTCTTGAGTTGCATCCAAGGCCAGTAATTCAATAAGAAAAGGACACTGCATGTGTTTTGCTGGCTTAACACATTTTTCAAAGAAAACCAGACACACATACACGTAGAGATACAGTTACACGCACAGGCACACTCACACACACACAGACACACGCATACATATACACTGGTACACACTCATGTACATGTACACGCACATACACACACACACACACACACATAGGCACACACTCCACCACAGTCAGCTCTGTCTGCGTTTCCCCTCCCCCTCTCTCCCTTATACTTCTCTCCCTTTTTGTCCCCCTCTCCCTCCCTTCCCTCCCTCTCTCACTTTCAGCCTGCGAGCTATTTCAGCCCTCGCCTGTGAGGAGTCTGCAAAGGGGAGGGGGTGGCAGGGGGGAGGGGAGGCGGGCTTTAGAGTTCAAGTGCATGTGTAAAAAAGGGGGGTTCTTGAATGAGACGAGGGAACGCAAGGGATAGAGAAAGCTAAGAGAAAGCGAGGGAAGCTGAAGGAAGGAAAAGAAGGAAGAGAGAAGCTACTGGAGGTATTAGCACAGGAATGAAAGGGAGGAGGGGGAGAGAAAAAAATGAATGTAAGAAAATGGCACACTGGGAGAGGCCGGGTGGAGGGATGTGTGTGTGTGTGTGTGTGTGTGTGTGTGTGTGTGTGTGTGCGCATGGGGGGGGGGGGGGGGGGGCAGTACTCTATCCCCCTCCCCTTCGCTCCGGAACACTCCTCTGTTCCTCACTGCTGCATACTCCTCCATGAGCGCCCCTGCCTCTCTCTCCCTCTCCCTCTCCCTCTGTCGGTCTCTCTTTCTCCTCTCTTTCCCCTCCCACCTCGCTACACACAGGCACACACATGCATGCACACACACACACACGCATGCAGCCTGACCCATTCCTTCTCTCTCTCTCGCTCTGTGTCTCTCTCCTCGCGCGCACCGACTAGCTTTTCTCTCAGAGATCTACATCGGGAACGGAGCTTTATGCTCCCTTCTTGTTTTCTCTTCTTCTATTACAACCCTCCTGGCATTTGTGAACTCTCTACTACTACTGCTGTTGCTGCTGCTGCACGGAAAAGACCCGACCTGCTTCAGTCTTCAGCTCCAGGGATCCCCCTCCAATCACAGGCCCCAGGATCTCGCCTGCCTGCCTGCCCGCATGCCTGTGTAGAAGCCATACATCTCTCCATTTTTTACTTTCTCTCTCTCCTTATTTTGTGCCCGCTTCTTTTCTTTGCCTCCCGTGCGCCATCTGAAGGGTATTCCCTCTGTCCCCGACGAGACTCTCTTTTCACGTGACGAGCCCCCCACGCTGGACGAGGAAGAGGAAGGAAGAGGAAGGACGGCCAAGGCAAGCATGCTTCGGGATAGACAGAGAAAGCGCAAGAGAGGGAGAGAGAGTGAGGGGGAGAATGAATAAGACTCAAAATGGACAGAGAGAGAAAGAGAGAGAGAAGAGAACAGAACATAGAGAAGGAGAGCTGAAGAAGGGGTAAATGAGGTGATGACTGAACCTTCAGGCGAGGAGGACTGAGACGAGGGGTCTAATCCCCTGCACCCCACGCTGGTACACTCTCATTCGCCTTTGTCCTATTCTCTGTGTGTGTCTGTTTCAGCCTACTTCTCATTGCTCTGTCTCTATCAGCGTCCTTTTTTCTGTTTTAAGTGCATTTCTGGGCTTCTATGCTTCTATGCTTCCTGAGCTCTTTGTACTACTTGTCCTCTGTCTTCTCTTGCTACACTTATGTGTTTGAGTCCTGAACTTTCCATTTTCTTTCCCCTAAATTCTCTCCCGCAGTCAGAGATCTCCACTTCTGTCCCGTTCTGTTTGTCCTCTCTCGCAGTCCATCTCACTCCCTCCTCCCTCCATATCTTTCTCTCTGTCTCTCTCTCTCTATCTCTGTCTAACTCTCTCTTGCTCGATTTATGTCTCACTCGCTTTCTCTCTCTCTGTCTCTCTCTCTCTCTCTCTCTCCCCCTCTCCTCTTCTGCATTCTCTTTATCTTTCTGCTGGTTCTCTCCTGTGTCTCACACAGAAAGATTACTCTTTCAGCTCGACAATGTTGTTTCCTTCCCCTGGTTCTGGAGGGGAGGGAGAGGGTTTTGCTCGCAGAACATCTCGCTTTCAGGGGCCCGGCAGTGGGGAGCTCATGGAGCACTGAATGAGATTTGGGGGGGGGGGGAGTGTGCGTGCGCACAGGGAAGGGCCTGCTGCAAATCGTAGCTTTGTGTCTCATCTATCGCTGTTTTGGGCCCGCGCTATTACACTTTTTTTTAACCCCCCCTCCCCACTCGTATGTGTTCTTAATGCAGTGGATTGGGAATGGGGGGGGGGGGGGGGGCGGCGGCGGGGAGTTTTGTGGATGACTGGTGCAATCAGTGCTAAGGTAGTAGCTGCAACTTTCTTTTCTTTAGTAAGCGTTAGTCCGCGCGTAAGTGTGAAAGTGTGCATGGATATTTTTGCACGTGTATGGCTCCGTGTGTGTGTATGCATGTTTGTATGTTTGTCTGTGTGAGTGTTTGTGCACGTATAGGTATGTATATGTGTCTGTATATATATATATATATATATATATATATGTGTGTGTGCGTGTGTATGCCCTAGTGTGTGTGAATGAAAGGGGAATCTGTAAGGGTCGTCCATTGTTTGCTCCTCCCATCTCTCCTCAACCCTCTCACATGACCTCCATCTCTTCATCCGGGAACCTCCGGAATTGTCCATCAGTCTGCTGGCCTGTCCGGCACACCACACAAAGGCCCTGATTGAGAGGGCATTCGTGGGATTCTCAGTGGGGGCTCGCGATGGACTCTGTGCGGTATTGCGATACAGAGACGCAGAGCGATGCCAGCACGTCGCTACTGATCCCGGGCCAGTCGTTTAGTCCCGTACGTGCTTGTTCACCTGCTGTCCAGGAGAAGGTAGGGGCACAGGGGGGTGGGGGTGGGGTGAGGGCGAGAGCAGAGCCTTGTGGCTCTGAGATATCGCTAGTTGCTGCCGCCGTCGCTGTCGTCATCGGATCCGTCGACACCTTTGGCGTTGCTTCAGAAATGACCTGACCCCGCCACTCCTGCTCTGACGATGTTTAATCCTCCCTCTCCCTCCCTCGTTCTCTCTCTCTCTCGCTCTCTTTCTGCGGCCCCCATCTCTCTCCCTTTCGCTCTCTCTGTCTGTATATCTTCTCCCTGTATTATCTAGCTTCAGTCCTGTGGGTGATTTATATAGTCGTCCCTTATCCATTCTGCTCTTGCAGTATCTCTTGCTTGCCTGCTTGTGTGCATTGCCTATCTGTGCCTGTGGTCATTGAGATACTATCCGCAGCTGTGAGATATGTTTGTGTGTGTGTGTGTGTGTCTATATATGTGTGTACGTGCACGTCTGTTGGGGCCCTCAGGGCATCATATATGTGTGAGCGAATGTGTGTGCGGCATGTGTTTCCAGTGTGGGCTTATGTATATCTGCATATGGAGATATTTAGATTAAGATTTTGTGTGAGGATTTTTGTGTTTGGGTTGGATAGTTTTTATTTCTAATGGATATGCTGCAGTACTTGGCTTGTTAGAAATTCATGTTAGAAAGATTTTTTATGTTTTGAAATATATGCATTTTTACTGCTATAGAATTGAATGTATATATGTATGTTAAAGGATAGCTGTATGATGCAAAGGTGTCTAAAAACATGTCCGTGCACATACAAGCAGAAGCTTGTACAAGCTAAAGATTTAAGATGCACTCAAAGTGTGTGTGTCTGCATGGTGTGTTTGAGCAAGAAAGAAAGATAGATAAATAGATAGATAGATAAAAAAAAGAAGGAAATAATGATGTGGGCAGGCATTGGTCAGTTTTCTGGGACACTTCTGTGTGTATATTTAGATGGGCAAACTATAGCTTGTCTCATGTTCAAAGGTCCGTAGTACTTTGAGTGTGCAATACCATGCCTTTAATTAGAACAGAATCCATTGAGTGCTCCATTCTAGTTCCCCATTGACTTCTTAATGCCGTTGAGTTGATGGCGAGAAGGATCCATATTTACTCTTGGAGGTTCCCAGTATTCGTTGGCATGGGCAGACGATATAAGGAATCTGTGCATCTGAGCATGCTGGGTAACGTATGGGCCGTGACCTTTCCCTAACCTCCCAGACGTCTCCATAGCAGCAGGGGGTGGTTGGAAGGGAGTGGAGGGAGTTAGTCTTTGATATTGGTACTTCATAAGAGGATAGTCTGGGTCTGCATGCAACACAGAGGCATGAGAGACCGCGGAGAGGGTTCTGCAGCAGAACGCTCTGAAGCCTCAGACAGCGGCGGAGAACGCGCCACTGTAGAACCCAGGGGAGAACATTCTGAGCATCTCTCTGGCCTTTGATTTAGAGATGAAGACGTGAGTGGAAGAGTGCGATGCCGTTCTTCTGAGCTTCTGGCCGTTATGAAATATTACTCATGCCGAATGGCTGTTACGTAATCTTACATAACCCTGGCAACAGCAGAGCAAAAGTCTGACGGCAGCATGTTTATATGTCACTCACATAAACACTTATTTACCCAGTTGCTTGTTTACTGCACTTCTTCAACACTTAATTCACAATTTACTGCCAGTGCCGGTGATATTTGCAGTGAGTTTTGTAGCCTTATTTACATACATCCACAACCTACTCGTCTCCCACTGCATCTCCATCTTTCTTTCTCTCTCTTTCTTTCTCTTTCCCTCTCTTTCCCTCTCTCTCTCCCTGTCTTGTGTTTGTCTATTTAGCTTTCATCCTTTATGGTCTTATACTCATACATATCTAATGCCAAGCATGGATAGTATGTTCTAGTTACAGTATATAGGTTGTACATAACTGTATCCTATCCCTATTCCCCTGTTTGCCCCCCACCCCCTACCCCTCCCCCAAAACCCCCTCCAACCATACACTGTCTGCTGTGTGTCTCATTCATAATAAATGATATTCAACCGCAGACTTAAGAAATTGGAATTGGATGGCCCTGCTTTGAAGATGAAATTAAAAATAGGGGAGTGGAAAGGCGAGATGAATCTCATCTGAAAATCACTGCGGGAGAGGAGCGCATCGTTAAAGAGGTGCCAGCTCCCCGCGATGGCCCACCATCCAGTCCTTTGAAATCGGTCCATCTCGCCATGAATCCCCCTGCCTGTCTTTACCAGGGGAGAACCTATAGAAAGAACTGCCATGTGAGAAGAAGTAAATGTACATTTGCCAGTGTTTCACTAATGAATGCTATGTTTTCTGATTTTTTTTTTCCTCAGGCAAATTCATCAGTTGGGCTGTTGCAATGAGCACATTCTGTCGGCACTCTTTACGGTAAGAACATATTATACTGAGTCCACAATGTCTTGTGTAAAAACTGCGAAACAGAATGTTCCACCAGCGCAGTGCAAGCATTTCAAACTTATACGAGGAGCTTTGCTCCAAAACATTAAATACATATGTTGTAATGGAGACACAATGTAGAAAGCCAGATAGGTCTAGCTTCTAGCTTTTTGACCTTGACAATTCAGTAAAATTCAGTAAAAAAGCCTTTGTGTGTTTGTCTGTGTGTGTGTCCGTGTTTGTTTCCATGAATATGTAGGCGCGTGTGGGTGTCTGTGACGGTGGCCACATATGTGTGGGAGTGGATTAAGTGTGTGTTTGTGTGTTTTACTGTGTCTGTGTGTTTTAGTTTGCGTGCATGGTCTTGATGTTACTGCAGACTGTGTGTAGTTGTAGTTTGTACCGCATGAGAGGCAGTCTGTGCTTACAAGAAAAACACATCATCAAAGACATGAAGAGTAGATCACAGAGAATGCCATGGCGAGGAAGGTGGATAAAAAGAAGGAATTAAAAAAAAAGACGGAGAAGGTCCAGACGCGAGAAAAGGAGAGAGAGAAACAAGGAGGTAGAGGAGGCAGAATCTTTTCCAACTGAAGAACAGAATGGGAGAAGGAGCTGTTAGTCTGTAATCGAAGGACGGACTTCCAACCCCAAATGAGGGACACAATTTAGGCATCTTTCTCATCACAGCCTCTGGAATGTAGATGCTGTCAACTCACACGCCGCAAATAGTCTACTCTGGGCTTCTGCCTTTCAGTTCGACCTGTGTTCCAGGTTTCTTTTCATGAATATACAAAAACATAAGTGTAGATAATGTATATGCCATAATAGTATATGCTTGCACGTATGTGTATTCATGTCTATACGTCTGTGTTTGATGATGAATGAAAGTGCTTCTTTTTTTTTAAATGCACTGTTTTTCAGACATTCTCAAAATCTGTGTTTTGTTTTTGTAGTAATATTTTCTGCAGCATTTTTAGAACTGTTAACAGATGCTCTCACAACATGATCTACCCAAGGAGGAATTCTACCCAACAGAAGTTGTCTAAACATTTTGATTGAGGGTTGGAGTAAAATTCGTAATAAATTCCAGGCAGCCAATCCGATTGAAGCGAGTGATAGGCAAGAAAATGAGCACAGGGAGAGAACGAACCCACAGAAAATAATCTTTGTTCTGTATATCAATTAGTTAACACAGTCGAAAAAAAGGCTTTTGTTGTGACAGGACATGCTGTGCTTTGAGTGTGTGTGTGTGTGTGTGTGTGTGTGTGTCAGACAAAGACAGAGAGAAAGAGATGAGAGGATATATCAAGAGAGATGGAACAACGAAAGAAATATAAAACCATGCTCTTGGTTTGTCCAATGGTGTGGACAACAAGGCAGTTCTGATCCTATCAAAAGAGGGCATCTCTCAAATTCCAAAGCTTGGGGAATTTATCAAAACTATAACACAATACATAATATAATACTACCAAGAGACCAAAATAGTGTTAATCGCCAAAAGAACAAAAGTCTTTTCCATGTCAACTGCTTAAACTTTAATGGGGCAATAAAGAACAAACGCAGGGTACCACAAGAGGCAGAGATGCAGGAATACTTCCCATTCTCGGCTAAGAGACGCCTCAGCAAGCTTCCAGTTTGACCCCTGTCCTACTGCTGGAGCTCTCAGCTTTGAAACAGTTGATTGGCCCAGGTGCACCTTGTTACTTCGTAAGCAGCCAATAAGGATAGGTGCCACCAGGCAACAGTGACAGGAGAGAGTGGGAGACAGAGACAGACAGACAGACCGAAAGACAGACAGACAGACAGACAGACCGAAAGACAGACAGACAGACAGAGAGAGACAGACAGACAGACAGACATACAGACAGACAGACAGACAGACAGACAGACAGACAGACAGACAGACAACAAAGCAATAGAGACTCAACACAAAAGCAAAAATGCAGTAAGGAGGAAGAGGAGAGAGAGTGCGAGTGTGTGTGTGTGTATGTGTGTGTGTGTGTGTGTGTGTGTGTGTGTGTGCATGCTGTTGGTGTGTGTCTGGCTCTTTGCCAGTGAAGGGTGTGTCCGCTGCATACACCACCAGAAAGCAGCTGCCATGATGGATACTGTAGGTCACCAGGAGGTGAACGAAAGTGGGTGAAAAAGGGACCAGAGGTTTGAGAGAGAGAGAGAGAGAGAGTGTGTGTGTGTGTGTGTTTGTGTGTGTGTGTGTGTGTGTGTGTGTGTGTGTGTGTGTGTGTGTGTGAAACCTGAAGGGTTTCTTAAGCACAGTTGACTGCTTGGCTGACCCCCTTGTACTGGGTGGGTGGGTAGAAGTCCAGCTCCATTGTGCATCAGTTCCAGTCCCCTTTGGCTCCCGTCCAGCAGTCCTCTAACCACTCGCCCCGCCCGCGTTCTCTCTCTCCTGCTTTCCTCCCCTCTCCATCTCTCCTTGGCTCCCCCTCGCTCAATCTAATATTGATCTGAATTCATTTGGCTCTTATTGATCTGCAACTCCACTCTCTGCCGCATTGAACCAACGCAAGGACACACGTGCCTAGATGCATGCATGCACACACACACACACACGCCGACCTATACAAACACACATAGGCAAATGCACAACCCTCATACCACTCACAATCAAGGCACTTAAAGTAGACACAGGACCAACAAACTTCGCTCTGTGTTCTAAAAATATAGTAAACGGATGCTCATGAACAGTCACACACACACACATTAAAGCATTATACAGGATGTTTAATTTTACCACTGCTTCATACAAAACCATGTACACAACAGCATTTTGACATTCTGACCATAAAATGCACCTAATGGGTTAGTTAAAATTGGCCGATTGTCTCAAGGATTCAATGAAAGACCTACTCTTATTCTTACTTTATTTCTCTTTCTCTCAGACATACACGTGCATACACATTCACACACAAACACACCTGAACACCCGACATACACATTCACACACAAACACACCTGAACACCCGACATACACATTCTCACACAAACACACCTGAACACCCAGATACACTGTCCTGGCCCTGTCACTGGGTTGAAATATGGCGTTATTAGAGGTGGTGGTCCCCTGCACCAAAGCAGGTGTAGAACAGAAATAACTGCCCATTGCGGAAGGATATGAATAACCATGATTATTATACGGATCAGAACAGAATGCTGCAGAAAGTTCCATTTAATTGAATGGACCATGCCAGTGTTCGGAGATCTGATATTCCTGATAATGACCGCTGAAATATAATGAATGGTCTCTGCTATTGGCAACAGGTTTTTGTGCTTTTGATTTACATCTTTCATATAATTTTGCAAGTACCGCGTTCACTTATCGTAGCGGAAATTAATTGTAACTTGGCGTGAGCAAGTAATACGTTGCTATGCAACTCCTGAAACTTTAAAGTTCTATTTGAATCAAGAACAAGAACAAAGTGGAAGCCATGAAACAATATTAAAATCATTAACAAAAAGATATTTTGGAGAAATGTATTTTATCCTTTGGCAAGTAGCCAAAAGCAGGGTAGCACAAAACTGCGAATCAGGGTCCTGATCGTCCTGTCGAGATGTATTTTTCAAGAATGACCGGCAGACTATACATTATCTCTAATATAATGTATGGATCCAGTTAGGAGTCAAACTTCATACTCACTAATAATGATGTAAGACTCACACACTCAGTCACTCACACACATACATCATACACATACACAAACACACTTCATGCACACCCACACACTAACATAGATATGCACACACATACGTCTACACACACACAGATTTTCACTTGTGCACACACATGTAACTTCTCTCTCTCCGAGATATACACACATTTACATACACACACATGCATACTCACAAGCATACACAGTGCACGTGATGTTGTTGTTTTCATCATTATAAATTCATCATTTATCGCGCTTGTCTTGCTGTATGTCCTAACCTGCTTTGTGTCTCTCCGTTGCGTGTGCCTGCGATCGTGTACCGCTCAGCTTGTGCGGCCCAGTGGTGTCATATTATCCTGAGAAGGGCCTTTGTTCTGGGGACCTCTGCCGCTGTACACCTGCTGATTCCTACAAGCATAGCATTTATCACAGATCAGAATGATCTACAGTGCAGTGCGTTAATGACAATTACCATGCAGCTAATAAAAAACGTTTATGACTATAAACGAACACAGAAAGCAAAGCGTTACATTGACATTTGTTCATTTAGCAGACACTTTTATCCAAAGCGACATAGACAGATCTACATTGTCATCAGTGCCTATGTGTGTTCCCTGAGAATCAAACCCATGGCCTTGGTGTTGGTAACACTTTGTTCTACCAGTCGCTCTACCAGATACACCACACCACCACGAAGCAGTCTACATCTGGTGTTCATCAACTCAGTTTTGGAAGAATTGTGAATGATTTTTTATTTTTTTAGATACATCATTGTCTGCATCTTCAAAGTATCTTAGAAAGCAGCAGTTCGTCCTGTGGAGGTTGTCGGTTAAGATGGAGCCTGAGTGGAATCCCGCCTCAGAGCTGCGTCCTTTGTGCTGCTGCTGGTGGCCCTCTCCACAGTTAGAGGAAACAAAAACAATCTCAGCTGATGGGATAATAAGTTAATTAAAAGACTGGTTTATGTACCGATATTGATCTCATCTACATTTAATTCCGTCTCTCTTTCCTTACTTCCTTTCCTCTCACTCTTTCTCTCTGTCTCTCTCTCTGTACGACCCCCTTCTGTCTCTCTGTTAATTTTAGGAGTCTATGGTCCACCATGAGCACTAGGAAGTTCGGTACTCTCACATTTATTCTTCATGACCTCTGAAGGTGAGGTAAGACACTTTGTTTTCTATTTCAGTCTACCTTCATATGTTCCATCATCCCATCCCCCTTTTCACCCCCCCCTCTCTCTCTCTCTCCCTCTCTCTCTCTCTCTCTCTCTCTCTCTCTTTCTCTTTCTCTCTGTAAATCTCCATCACTCACTCCATGCCTCAACCTGTGCTGTCCGGCTATTCTGATGTTTTGCCTTTGATAGGAGAACTGGTATAGCAAGTGCTGCCTGGTCTGTTTGTAGATGTGTTTCAATTTGCGGAGTGTTATGCATATGTTTGGTTATGTATTTGGTAGTGTTTGAACATGTGGATATGAGGATGATTACAGAGATGTGAAGAGATTTGTGTGTGTGGTGTTTGTGTGTGTGTGTGTGTGTGTGTGTGTGTGTGTGTGTGTGTGTGTGTGTGTGTGTGTGTGTGTGTGTGTGTGTGTGTGTGTGTGTGCATGTGTGTGTGTGTACCTGTGTGTGAGTAGACCAGAGGGGTTGGCATCTGTGTTGCTGGCACACAAGTCCAGGGGTTCCACAGGAAAACTGTGGCCTGCTCTACTTCTCAGATTAGAGGCTCTCTAGGGGTTTCTGTTCACTGCAGTGCATCTGAACTCGATAGCACTCTGCACATGCACACACACACATACACATTCACAAACATACACACACACCTTCACTTTCACACTATCATTCTCTCTTACACACACACACACACACACACACACACACACACACACACACTCACAAACACACTGTGTATTTACTGTGTGTATTTACTCACACTCACACAGTCACACTTACCTACACATTAGTACACATACACAAACTCACACTCTAACACACTGTCACACTTCTACACGCTCAGACATACATGTTGTGAGACTCACACGCACACACATACAAACACACACAGCTGGCACAGCACCCAGGAGCCACTGAAAACAGTGCCCTAGCAACTGCTGGGCATATCGCCAAGCCAGCTAGGTTGCCAGGTTGCCAGGCAGCATGTTCCCATGGTAACACCCTATTTGCTTCTTTTGTAAATAAGGTTGAAATGGGGGGAGGCGGAGTTTGGGGACAGCTATAGATAGTCTCGATGGGTCTCCAGAACTCTCAGAATTTGAAGTGTTGGAATGGGGTTCCGTCTCCAACTCTAGAGTTCAAAGAGTGAGTCAAAGTTTCAAGAGAAGGGCCTAGGCCTCAGTCTATGTGCTGTTCGTTTGGGTGGGGTCAGTCTTATTAACCGAGACACCATAAGAATCTACTGAAAAATGGTTCCTGGCAAAATCTGGCAGTTAGTCAAGGCCGTGTCAGAAAGTAGGATTTGTTGTTGGAAGCGATTTCCCTCATTACCAGGGAGGTGGGGGGACAGGCTGAACGGATTGTCCGACCTTTATGCCTGTCTGTCTGGAGAGCTACACCAGACTGGCACGCCATACTGGCACACACACACACACACACACACACACACACACAAATGCTGGCAGAGAGCTGGCATTGGCACAACCATGCCGCAGTCAGTCGTGATTGGACTGCGAATGAGAGAGGATATTAGAGGAGGGGTGGAGCCGAACTCGGGTGGAAGGAGAGGAAGGGAAAGACAGTGCCATGGTGAAGGCTCTGTCAAGAGACAGTCCCAAAGAAACAGAATTAACAACACGAAATAAAGAAAGGGAAAAGACAATTCGGAGATAAAGAATGTTGAGGTGGGGAGAGAATGATGGAGAGAGAGAGAGAACAATGAAGGGGGCAGCGAAACAGCAGACACAGACAAGATGAACGAAGGTGAAAAAAGAGGTTGGTATTTGGGTACCATCCAAAAGAGGGAGAAAGGTTGGGGGGGAGAGAGGGGGACCCAAGGCACTTCTCTGATTGCTATGGTAACGTTTCAAAAGCCTTTCTGCTCAATGTGGTGAGTGACCGGTTAGCAAAGAATCAGAACAGATTCAAGAATCAATCAGGACAGAGTTAGCGCAGTGGATGAGTAGGCGCCGCCAAAGGTTTTCGGAGCATTTAGTGGGTTTGCGTTGCTGTGGGATTATAGCAAAGCTGAGGGACTGAAATGGTATTGAGGTGAGGGCTTAGCATGGGTAAACGTTTAGCACAAGCAGGGGTTAGCATCTCTGAAGGGTTAGCTTAGCTGGAGTGTCGCAAAGCTAACGGTTTGTCACAAGAGGGTCGTAGCAAAGCGAAAAAAAGGTGTAACGCGGCATGTGGGTTAGCCAAATCATCCACCCAGCCAGAAAGGGAACATCTGTTTCTGCCTGCAGCTTAGACTCGAGGGCACTAAATCTTCACATCGTCAGCAATATTTGCAGACAGAAGAGTATGTAGGGATAGCAGGCTGAGCCCAAACCAGCCTAACAACTCTGCACTTAGCATTCCATGGGAAGTAACTATTTTACTATTTCAGGTACTCTTTTTCTCTAATTTTGATTTCTTTCATTCATTCTTGATTAATGGCTAGCTCATCAAAGGCACACAAGACTAGCAAAATGATCAAGTTTCTGAATTAAACAGGCTGTCAAATTATTTCCAAATATAGAAGCTTTCTCTGTCAGAGGAACAGAGAAAACATTTCCTTGGGATGACTTTTTATTGAAATAGGCCAGACACAATACACACAAACTAGCACAAAAGGTCCTTTTAAGAGGCTAGGACACCAGAAGGAGACAGTACTTAGCATGAGGCCAACTGGCAGATGCCATGTCTGCAATATGCCACCAGGGGGATTTTTTTTATCATGCGTCTAGACAGTCCTCCATTGAGAGACAACAGAGCTCTTCCCCATTGTTTAAGAGTGCTGTCAAGATGTTTATTTATTTAGTCACAGTATTTACTGTATTTCTTTTAGCTAGTCGTAATTTAACCAATGATGACTGCTTGAATTTGAAATTGAGCCAACCAAGTACCAACGTGTGGAACTGCCTCATGACGAGATAATCACAGACTTAATCACAGACTTAAATGTCAGCATCATATCGCTAAAAAGTCATGAAGGTCTTGATGTACGAGTTGGCATGTGGCAATATTCATTTGTTCATTCATGTCCATGTCCTTTGAATCTCATTTGTGTCTCTTCCTGAAATGTGAGCTACTATAAGTGTGTCTTATCCAGCATTGCAAATTTGGACTAAGTCTGCAGCTACATGCAGCCACATGTCTTTTACATACAATCACAGTATCTGACCTGTGTATATATTTTATGATATCTTTGTGGTTTAAGGTGTGAAGGTAACTGTCACAAATTCACAGTGAACACACTACATTGCTATATACACAGAGTGACTTTCAGAGGCTTACGTTATGTTACATGAAGACCAATGGAGAGTGAAGTGAGGGCAAACCATTTTTAATTGATCTTGTCGTCCTTTTGATGGTCTGCGGTACTGAGAGCGAGGGAGCCCTGCTGGTCCTACTAACAGTGTGCTCTGCAGTGTGAGGTAGTTGGTTGTATGGTTTCGCATCATAAACAGCCTGGAGTTAACTGTACAACCTTCTAGCTTTCCCTGCGGGTGTCACCAGAACTTCATCACAAGCAGGAAGCCACGGGCCAGGTGAGTACCGGGTAGTACACAGTGAGGGCTCATATAGGTCAGGGTTTTTCAGTCACGCACAAGGAATTAGCAAAGCTGAAGTCTCTACACCTTCACCTCAACCTATCAGAGGTCCTCATCTGAACAAATGTGAAAAATGAAACATTTGATTTGATTTTGTTTTCCACCACAGGCAACTGGCTTTCTAATATGACACAAGTAAAAGCTGTGCTTGGCCTCTGAAGAGGATTTCAGTGTTTCAGTCCTTGGAACACTTTATTAATGTCAAAGTTGGAGGGCATAGTAGAAGCTTTTTTGAATGCATTTTGAATGAAAAGCACCAGTTGAAAATGAACTCAAGGCTAACGTTTTTGTAATGGTGAAATGTCTATTGCTGAAATGTAAGTTGACTGACCTAGGGATCAATTTTATGTTTTTGTGAAGATGTTTCCTTAACATGATGAAAAGATGCATTGGTATTCACCAGGGCTTTTTATCAAATACATCACATAGTTCATACCACATGTATAAGTCATTATTATCCACACATATATGGAAAAAGGCTGTTTTCACTGTTGGTGTGCCATTGTCGCCAGCGTCCACCACCATGCTTTTAACCGGCATCCAAAGAGACAGGGTTTGTTTTGTAATGTTTTTTATATGGTCATATGGTCTGTTAATTGGTCGGCCTGGGACTTCTCATGACCTCTAAATCTTAATTGTAATCTGCCTAATGTTAAATTAATGGATAGCTGGATAGATGGTGGCTGGATGGGAAACTCTCTTCTCATTCTACACCCATGTTTATTTTACACTGGTTTCTATAACAGCATGACCTGCCATTATGGCTTTGAGTGCGATGCATTTCATATGTCTTGGTGTCACTGCCACTTAATTCCACTCTCACACATTCTGGTGAATTTGAATCGGAAGATCTCCATTCCACATTTACATTAGAGAGGCCCATTACGCAGACGTGGCCTCCCAGACAATTAGCAGCTTCTTCAGAAGCCCTGCTGCTTTTCAGAGCAGGAGAAAGCGCAGACATGTTCTCTTCAAAGGAGTGGGTTGATGGGTCAAGGCCATCCGAGAGCTTTGGGAATGCAAAAATCCACAGCTCGCCCTGTGTTTATGCAATTAGATATCAAAAGCTGCATGGGGCCATTAGCCAGAGGGCATAGCACAAGTCCACCAACACATTGGGTGCTGGCTTCATGCCACGGGCATAGGGCAAGGGCATCATTATTTGAATACTCGCACAGAACATTGCATACAACAAACATTGCAGCCTTTTCCTGAAGGGAATTATTTTACTTGATGTGACCCATAAAAAACGTCCTTGTGTATTTGTTGGTATACTTTATTTTTACATTTGAAAATCTATAACAGGCAGATACTGTTTTAAAATGATTATACATGATCCTATGTCTCTTTTTTAGCATAGAATGTGTTAAGCATCAGGATGAAATCCCGCCAGCATCACTTTCAGGGCAGCAGCATGTGACTCATGATACAATGATGGGAATTTATGATGCACAGTTCTGCAACATTACTAAGAAACACATCAGATCACACTGTCGTTAAAAAGACATTTCACAAACAACAAAAATCTGTTACTGATTTGCATTTTCCTCCCTGATGATTTTTGACAATAGTGTTACAACCTAAATGTTAAAGCTTGAAGGTGTCAGTCTCAGCACTCACAAGAGGGGATTTGCCTGGAGCTGACTGTATCAGCACAGCATATTAGCAGGAGGACATAGGCACAGGCCATCAGCATAAGGGCACAGCTCCAGGGGAACAGCATCAAGGCATCAGTATTTAGGTACAGAATCAGCACTACATCACTGTATATTTAGCATAAATAATGCTATATGCTATATGTATACACACACACACACACACACATATATATATATATATATAATGCTAATGTATATGTTATATATAGCACTGGCATAGCACATCAGCATTGGGGTAAAACATTGACGGAAGAACAGAGCATCAAGCTGTCATTGGACAACTGTTACAAAAATAGAACATTTCGAACCATCTCAACAACCACAAAAAAAGAAAGAAGGAGAAGCTAACAGTGATTAATGGGGGGAGAGAACACCTAATCCGTCTTTTTATTCACCTCCCTTTTTTCATTTTGGTCACCTTTTGTGTTGTGGGGCCGTAAGTCGCATAGCTGGCATGGGGACTTCAAACAGTTCACTCTGGGCGCGTTGTCTTGGTTGCAATCGCCGTGCAGTCTGGCATGTGTGTGGCCGCTGTCATATCGACGAGATAGAGAGCCATGAGTGTGTGCGTGTGTGTGTGTG